>NC_088400.1:27503372-27803372 GCF_034236695.1 Oncorhynchus nerka
CTGATATTGTCACCTGATAGCTGTAGAGAACCATGCAAGCCAAGGGGTATCCACACGGCACCGAGCAGGAAGTTGAATCGATGAAAGTGTCACCATCTTCATCGTAGTCGTCGAAGTCTGTGAACTCAAACTCGTCCTCGGAGATATCTCCGTTGGACATGCGTGCCTCGCTCAGCCTCCTGTCCCTCTCCAGCTCCTCGTCTGCCTGGGTCATAGCACTGCTCACCCATGGCTCCACGTCCACCCCCGCCGACGCCAGCAGCGCCAGCCTGGACTCCGCCTTCACCCGGCTCACCTGGACACACACAAACACACACACACCACTTACTACCTGTAACCCCTCCCACACGTCTCTCACAGGTACCTTGTACCAGATTACTTTTCCTCAATGTCATCCCTTTTACAGCCACAACTCAATGTAACACCTCAGACACGGCAACACCTCACACACTGTAACACCTCACACACTGTAACACCTCACACACTGTGACACCTCACACACTGTGACACCTCACACAGTGTAACACCTCACACACTGTAACACCTCACACACTGTAACACCTCACACACTGTAACACCTCACACACTGTAACACCTCACACACTGTAACACCTCAGACACTGTAACACCTCACACACTGTAACACCTCACACACTGTAACACCTCACACACTGTAACACCTCACACACTGTAACACCTCACACACTGTAACACCTCAGACACTGTGACACCTCAGACACTGTGACACCTCAGACACTGTGACACCTCACACACTGTGACACCTCACACACTGTGACACCTCACACACTGTGACACCTCACACACTGTGACACCTCACACACTGTAACACCTCACACACTGTAACACCTCACACACTGTAACACCTCACACACTGTAACACCTCACACACTGTAACACCTCACACACTGTAACACCTCACACACTGTAACAACTCAGACACTGTAACACCTCAGACACTGTAACAACTCAGACACTGTAACAACTCAGACACTGTAACATCTCAGACACTGTAACACCTCAGACACTGTAACACCTCAGACACTGTAACACCTCACACACTAACACCTCACACTGTAACACCTCACACTGTAACACCTCACACACTGTAACACCTCACACACTGTAACACCTCACACACTGTAACACCTCACACACTGTAACACCTCACACACTAACACCTCACACACTAACACCTCACACTGTAACACCTCACACTGTAACACCTCACACACTAACACCTCACACACTAACACCTCAGACACTGTAACACCTCAGACACTGTAACACCTCAGACACTGTAACACCTCAGACACTGTAACACCTCAGGCACTGTAACACCTCAGGCACTGTGACACCTCAGGCACTGTGACACCTCAGGCACTGTGACACCTCACGCACTGTGACACCTCACGCACTGTGACACCTCACACACTGTAACACCTCACACACTGTAACACCTCACACACTGTAACACCTCACACACTTTAACACCTCACACACTGTAACAACTCAGACACTGTAACACCTCACACACTGTAACACCTCACACACTGTAACACCTCACACACTGTAACACCTCACACACTTTAACACCTCACACACTGTAACAACTCAGACACTGTAACATCTCAGACACTGTAACACCTCACACACTGTAACACCTCACACACTGTAACACCTCACACACTGTAACACCTCACACACTGTAACACCTCACACACTGTAACACCTCACACACTGTAACACCTCACACACTGTAACACCTCACACACTTTAACACCTCACACACTGTAACAACTCAGACACTGTAACATCTCAGACACTGTAACAACTCAGACACTGTAACATCTCAGACACTAACATCTCAGACACTAACATCTCAGACACTGTAACACCTGACACACTGTAACAACTCAGACACTGTAACACCTCAGACACTGTAACACCTCACACACTAACACCTCACACACTAACACCTCACACACTAACACCTCACACACTAACACCTCACACACTAACACCTCACACTGTAACACCTCACACACTGTAACACCTCACACACTGTAACACCTCACACACTGTAACACCTCACACACTGTAACACCTCACACACTGTAACACCTCACACACTGTAACACCTCACACTGTAACACCTCACACTGTAACACCTCACACTGTAACACCTCACACTGTAACACCTCACACTGTAACACCTCACACTGTAACACCTCACACTGTAACACCTCACACTGTAACACCTCACACTGTAACACCTCACACTGTAACACCTCACACTGTAACACCTCACACTGTAACACCTCACACTGTAACACCTCACACACTAACACCTCACACACTAACACCTCAGACACTGTAACACCTCAGACACTGTAACACCTCAGACACTGTAACACCTCAGACACTGTAACACCTCAGACACTAACACCTCAGACACTAACACCTCAGACACTGTAACACCTCAGACACTGTAACACCTCAGACACTGTAACACCTCAGACACTGTAACACCTCAGACACTGTAACACCTCAGACACTGTAACACCTCAGACACTGTAACACCTCAGACACTGTAACACCTCAGGCACTGTAACACCTCAGGCACCGTAACACCTCAGGCACCGTAACACCTCAGGCACCGTAACACCTCAGGCACCGTAACACCTCACGCACCGTAACACCTCACGCACCGTAACACCTCTCGCACCGTAACACCTCTCGCACCGTAACACCTCACGCACCGTAACACCTCACGCACCGTAACACCTCACGCACCGTAACACCTCACGCACCGTAACACCTCAGGCACCGTAACACCTCAGGCACCGTAACACCTCAGGCACCGTAACACCTCAGGCACCGTAACTCCTCACACACTAACACCTCACACACTAACACCTCACACACTAACACCTCACACACTAACACCTCAGACACTGTAACTCCTCACACACTGTAACTCCTCACACACTAACACCTCACACTAACACCTCACACACTAACACCTCACACACTAACACCTCACACACTAACACCTCACACACTAACACCTCAGACACTGTAACTCCTCACACACTGTAACTCCTCACACACTAACACCTCACACTAACACCTCACACTAACACCTCACACACTAACACCTCACACACTAACACCTCACACACTGTAACACCTCACACACTTTAACACCTCACACACTGTAACAACTCAGACACTGTAACATCTCAGACACTGTAACACCTCACACACTGTAACACCTCACACACTGTAACACCTCACACACTGTAACACCTCACACACTGTAACACCTCACACACTGTAACACCTCACACACTGTAACACCTCACACACTGTAACACCTCACACACTTTAACACCTCACACACTGTAACAACTCAGACACTGTAACATCTCAGACACTGTAACAACTCAGACACTGTAACATCTCAGACACTGTAACATCTCAGACACTAACATCTCAGACACTGTAACACCTGACACACTGTAACACCTCAGACACTGTAACACCTCAGACACTGTAACACCTCACACACTAACACCTCACACACTAACACCTCACACACTAACACCTCACACACTAACACCTCACACTGTAACACCTCACACACTGTAACACCTCACACACTGTAACACCTCACACTGTAACACCTCACACTGTAACACCTCACACTGTAACACCTCACACTGTAACACCTCACACTGTAACACCTCACACTGTAACACCTCACACTGTAACACCTCACACTGTAACACCTCACACTGTAACACCTCACACTGTAACACCTCACACTGTAACACCTCACACTGTAACACCTCACACTGTAACACCTCACACTGTAACACCTCACACACTAACACCTCACACACTGTAACACCTCAGACACTGTAACACCTCAGACACTAACACCTCAGACACTAACACCTCAGACACTGTAACACCTCAGACACTGTAACACCTCAGACACTGTAACACCTCAGACACTGTAACACCTCAGACACTGTAACACCTCAGACACTGTAACACCTCAGACACTGTAACACCTCAGACACTGTAACACCTCAGACACTGTAACACCTCAGACACTGTAACACCTCAGGCACTGTAACACCTCAGGCACTGTAACACCTCAGGCACTGTAACACCTCAGGCACTGTAACACCTCAGGCACCGTAACACCTCAGGCACCGTAACACCTCAGGCACCGTAACACCTCACGCACCGTAACACCTCACGCACCGTAACACCTCTCGCACCGTAACACCTCTCGCACCGTAACACCTCACTTACCGTAACACCTCACGCACCGTAACACCTCAGGCACCGTAACCTCTCAGGCACCGTAACTCCTCACACACTAACACCTCACACACTAACACCTCACACACTAACACCTCACACACTAACACCTCAGACACTGTAACTCCTCACACACTAACACCTCACACTAACACCTCACACACTAACACCTCACACACTAACACCTCACACACTAACACCTCAGACACTGTAACTCCTCACACACTGTAACTCACACCTAACACCTCACACTAACACCTCACACTAACACCTCACACTAACACCTCACACACTAACACCTCACACACTAACACCTCACACACTAACACCTCACACACTAACACCTCACACACTAACACCTCACACACTAACACCTCACACACTAACACCTCAGACACTGTAACACCTCAGACACTGTAACACCTCAGACACTGTAACACCTCAGACACTGTAACACCTCAGACACTGTAACACCTCAGACACTGTAACACCTCAGGCACTGTAACACCTCAGGCACTGTAACACCTCACGCACTGTAACACCTCACGCACTGTAACACCTCACGCACTGTAACACCTCACGCACTGTAACACCTCACGCACTGTAACACCTCACGCACTGTAACACCTCACGCACTGTAACACCTCACGCACTGTAACACCTCAGGCACTGTAACACCTCAGGCACTGTAACACCTCAGGCACTGTAACACCTCACACACTAACACCTCAGACACTAACACCTCACACTCTGTAACACCTCACACTCTGTAACACCTCACACACTGTAACACCTCAGACACTGTAACACCTCAGACACTGTAACACCTCACACACTAACACCTCACACACTAACACCTCACACACTAACACCTCACACACTAACACCTCACACACTAACACCTCACACACTAACACCTCACACACTAACACCTCACACACTAACACCTCACACACTAACACCTCACACACTAACACCTCACACACTAACACCTCACACTGTAACACCTCACACACTAACACCTCACACACTAACACCTCACACACTAACACCTCACACACTAACACCTCACACACTAACACCTCACACACTAACACCTCACACTAACACCTCACACACTAACACCACACACTAACACCTCACACACTAACACCTCACACACTAACACCTCACACTAACACCTCACACACTAACACCTCAGACACTGTAACACCTCAGACACTGTAACACCTCAGACACTGTAACACCTCAGACACTGTAACACCTCAGACACTGTAACACCTCAGACACTGTAACACCTCAGGCACTGTAACACCTCAGGCGTAACACCTCAGGCACCGTAACACCTCAGGCACCGTAACACCTCAGGCACCGTAACACCTCACGCACCGTAACACCTCACGCACTGTAACACCCTCACGTAACACCTCTCGCACCGTAACACCTCTCGCACTGTAACACCTCACGCACCGTAACACCTCACGCACTGTAACACCTCAGGCACTGTAACACCTCAGGCACTGTAACTCCTCACACACTAACACCTCAGACACTAACACCTCACACACTAACACCTCACACACTAACACCTCAGACACTGTAACTCCTCACACACTGTAACTCCTGTAACACCTCACACACTAACACCTCACACACTAACACCTCACACACTAACACCTGTAACACCTCACACACTAACACCTCAGACACTGTAACTCCTCACACACTGTAACTCCTCACACACTAACACACACTAACACCTCACACTAACACCTCACACACTAACACCTCACACACTAACACCTCACACACTAAACACCTCACACACTAACACCTCACACACTAACACCTCACACACTAACACCTCAGACACTGTAACACCTCAGACACTGTAACACCTCAGACACTGTAACACCTCAGACACTGTAACACCTCAGACACTGTAACACCTCAGACACTGTAACACCTCAGACACTGTAACACCTCAGGCACTGTAACACCTCAGGCACTGTAACACCTCACGCACTGTAACACCTCACGCACTGTAACACCTCACGCACTGTAACACCTCACGCACTGTAACACCTCACACTGTAACACCTCACCACTGTAACACCTCAGGCACTGTAACACCTCAGGCACTGTAACACCTCAGGCACTGTAACACCTCACACACTAACACCTCAGACACTAACACCTCACACTCTGTAACACCTCACACTCTGTAACACCTCACACTCTGTAACACCTCACACACTGTAACACCTCAGACACTGTAACACCTCAGACACTGTAACACCTCACACACTAACACCTCACACACTAACACCTCACACACTAACACCTCACACACTAACACCTCACACACTAACACCTCACACACTAACACCTCACACACTAACACCTCACACACTAACACCTCACACACTAACACCTCACACTAACACCTCACACACTAACACCTCACACACTAACACCTCACACACTAACACCTCACACACTAACACCTCACACACTAACACCTCACACACTAACACCTCACACACTAACACTGTAACACCTCACACTGTAACACCTCACACACTAACAACACACTCAGACACCGTAACACCTCAGACACCGTAACACCTCAGACACCGTAACACCTCAGGCACCGTAACACCTCAGGCACCGTAACACCTCAGGCACCGTAACACCTCACGCACCGTAACACCTCAGGCACCACACCTCACGCACCGTAACACCTCACGCACCGTAACACCTCACGCACGTAACACCTCACGCACCGTAACACCTCACGCACCGTAACACCTCACGCACCGTAACACCTCACGCACCGTAACACCTCACGCACCGTAACACCTCACGCACCGTAACACCTCACGCACCGTAACACCTCAGGCACCGTAACACCTCAGGCACCGTAACACCTCAGGCACCGTAACACCTCAGGCACCGTAACACCTCAGACACCGTAACACCTCAGACACCGTAACACCTCAGGCACCTCAGACACCGTAACACCTCAGACACCGTAACACCTCAGACACCGTAACACCTCAGACACCGTAACACCTCAGACACCGTAACACCTCAGGCACCGTAACACCTCAGGCACCGTAACACCTCAGGCACCGTAACACCTCAGGCACCGTAACACCTCAGGCACCGTAACACCTCAGGCACCGTAACACCTCAGGCACCGTAACACCTCAGGCACCGTAACACCTCAGGCACCGTAACACCTCAGGCACCGTAACACCTCAGGCACCGTAACACCTCAGGCACCGTAACACCTCAGGCACCGTAACACCTCAGGCACCTCAGGCACCGTAACACCTCAGGCACCGTAACACCTCAGGCACCGTAACACCTCAGGCACCGTAACACCTCAGGCACCGTAACACCTCAGGCACCGTAACACCTCAGGCACCGTAACACCTCAGGCACCGTAACACCTCAGGCACCGTAACACCTCAGGCACCGTAACACCTCAGGCACCGTAACACCTCAGGCACCGTAACACCTCAGGCACCGTAACACCTCAGGCACCGTAACACCTCAGGCACCGTAACACCTCAGGCACCTAACACCTCAGGCACCGTAACACCTCAGGCACCACAGGCACCGTAACACCTCAGGCACCGTAACACCTCAGGCACGTAACACCTCAGGCACCGTAACACCTCAGGCACACGTAACACCTCAGGCACCGTAACACTCAGGCACCGTAACACCTCAGGCACCGTAACACCTCAGGCACCGTAACACCTCAGGCACCGTAACACCTCAGATACTGTAACACCTCACACACTGTAACACCTCACACACTGTAACACCTCACACACTAACACCTCACACACTAACACCTCACACACTAACACCTCACACACTAACACCTCACACACTAACACCTCACACACTGTAACACCTCAGACACTGTAACACCTCAGACACTGTAACACCTCAGACACTGTAACACCTCAGACACTGTAACAACTCAGACACTGTAACACCTCAGACACTGTAACACCTCAGACACTGTAACACCTCACACACTAACACCTCACACACTGTAACACCTCACACACTGTAACACCTCACACACTGTAACACCTCACACACTGTAACACCTCACACACTGTAACACCTCACACACTGTAACACCTCAGACACTGTAACACCTCAGACACTGTAACACCTCACACACTAACACCTCACACACTAACACCTCACACACTAACACCTCAGACACTGTAACACCTCACACACTGTAACACCTCAGACACTGTAACACCTCAGACACTGTAACACCTCAGACACTGTAACACCTCACGCACTGTAACACCTCACGCACTGTAACACCTCACGCACTGTAACACCTCACGCACTGTAACACCTCACGCACTGTAACACCTCACGCACTGTAACACCTCACGCACTGTAACACCTCACGCACTGTAACACCTCACGCACTGTAACACCTCACACACTGTAACACCTCACACACTAACACCTCACACACTAACACCTCACACACTAACACCTCACACACTAACACCTCACACACTAACACCTCACACACTAACACCTCACACACTGTAACACCTCACACACTGTAACACCTCAGACACTGTAACACCTCACACACTAACACCTCACACACTAACACCTCACACACTAACACCTCAGACACCGTAACACCTCAGACACCGTAACACCTCACACTCTGTAACACCTCACACACTGTAACACCTCACACACTGTAACACCTCACACACTGTAACACCTCACACACTGTAACACCTCACACACTGTAACACCTCAGACACTGTAACACCTCACACACTAACACCTCAGACACTAACACCTCAGACACCGTAACACCTCAGACACCGTAACACCTCACACTCTGTAACACCTCACACACTGTAACACCTCACACACTGTAACACCTCACACACTGTAACACCTCACACACTGTAACACCTCAGACACTGTAACACCTCACACACTAACACCTCACACACTAACACCTCACACACTAACACCTCACACACTAACACCTCACACACTAACACCTCACACACTAACACCTCACACACTGTAACACCTCACACACTGTAACACCTCACACACTGTAACACCTCACACACTGTAACACCTCACACACTGTAACACCTCACACACTGTAACACCTCACACACTGTAACACCTCACACACTGTAACACCTCAAACACTGTAACACCTCAGACACTGTAACACCTCAGACACTGTAACACCTCAGACACTGTAACACCTCAGACACTGTAACACCTCAGACACTGTAACACCTCAGACACTGTAACACCTCAGGCACTGTAACACCTCAGGCACTGTAACACCTCAGGCACTGTAACACCTCAGGCACTGTAACACCTCAGACACTGTAACACCTCAGACACTGTAACACCTCAGACACTGTAACACCTCAGGCACTGTAACACCTCAGGCACTGTAACACCTCAGGCACTGTAACACCTCAGGCACTGTAACACCTCAGGCACTGTAACACCTCAGGCACTGTAACACCTCAGGCACTGTAACACCTCAGGCACTGTAACACCTCACGCACTGTAACACCTCACGCACTGTAACACCTCACGCACTGTAACACCTCAGGCACTGTAACACCTCAGGCACTGTAACACCTCACGCACTGTAACACCTCACGCACTGTAACACCTCAGACACTGTAACACCTCAGACACTGCAACACCTCAGACACTGCAACACCTCAGACACTGCAACACCTCAGACACTGCAACACCTCAGACACTGCAACACCTCAGACACTGCAACACCTCAGACACTGCAACACCTCAGACACTGCAACACCTCAGACACTGCAACACCTCAGACACTGCAACACCTCAGACACTGCAACATCTCAGACACAAAATAAGCGTTGTAGTCATCAAGGACATCTGGATTTGGCTGTAGCATCATACTAGGTTCATATTAGCAGTACATTAACAGCATATTGGCTGCATTATGTTTCCTAAACCCAACTTCTTTCTTGTAAGTAAAGAAACATGGTTTTTCAGGCCAATACAAAAGCTTGATTACATCACATAACACTTACTCTGAGCCCAAGACAACTGAATAAAGCAGGAGGAGGTGGTGGGTTGAATGAACAGCTCCAACTGACGCATGATGCCAGCAGCATTTGCATTTGTCCTTGTGGGAAGTAGGAAGTAGGCAGTGACACACATTCCATTCAGATCCAGATAGAGGGCATCCACCTGGCTCATCAATGAGCCAGGCAGAGTGGAGGAGAGAGCCCTGCCGTTAGCTCTACAAAGGCTCTAGTAGTAGAAAGCATCCTGCATCTGCAGAGGCATGGCTATAGGCCTAGAACACACGCAGCCTTGGTCTCATCACCCACCAGTCACTTAGCATTAAATAACTACATCCACCTCTACACTGCACCATAGGAGAAACCTTTGAAGATCCCTTTTTAGTTCCAGGTAGAACCCTTTTGGGTTTCATGTAGAACCCTTTCCACAGAGGGGAACCAAAAAGGATTATCTTATGCGGACAGCCAAAGAACCCTTTTGGAACCCTTTTTTCTAAGAGTGTAAAGAAGGCTAACACCAGCGTATCAAAGAGGAACTCTGATAAAGCCTGGTTAATGACTGCTTGCCTTATCATTATCCATTTCCTGGTAGGGTGGAATAGTAGAAGGGTAATGTGAGGTCATTAACATTACGTTGGGCTTGTAGTAGCTAACAGTAACATTACGTTGGGCTAGTAGTAGTCCTACCTGTGCTTTCCTCACACTCTCCTTCACCCCCACCATCTTCTGTTCCACGCTGACTCCTGTGTCTCCTGACAGCAGTTTGAAACGCCTGTCCAGCATCTGCAGTGCCTATGAGGAAGGTAGACAGAGGTTACACAAGGTCAAGCTCCCGAACCAGAGGTAAACAGAGCTTTCGCCCACTACTCACCCTATCTCCGTGTGAGATGATCTTGTAGTCTTTGGCAGCCTTAGCAGACCACTTGCGGGCCTCCTTGTCCAAACAGCTCTCCCCCTCAGCACTGGAGATATGTTGCTTCAGAATGCACACCTTTTGAAAGAACAGGAGGTGAAGCTGGGATTATCTCACACACAAAAGACTATATGGAAATTTCAACATTTTCACCTCAATCAGGGTTTTATTCAAACAGCTTTGTGGATATTAATTGTGATATAATGGTGTTTACATGGTAATCAAGAACAGTGGTACTACAGTGAGCCACACCTGGTCTTTAGGGGCAACCTGGAAGTGAAAGCCGGCTGTTCTGGTGAAGACCGGGAACTCCTGGAGGAAGATCTGGATGTTCCGTTCTCTAGACACCTATCAGAGAACCAAACAAACTGTCACGTCCTGACCTTAGTTCCTTTTTTATGTCAATTCAATTCAATTCAAGGGCTTTATTGGCATGGGAAACATGTGTTAACATTGCCAAAGCAAGTGAGGTAGACAACATACAAAGTGAATATATAAAGTGAAAAACAAAAATTAACAGTAAACATTACACATACAGAAGTTTCAAAACAGTAAAGACATTACAAATATTATTATATTTATACAATGTACAAATAGTTAAAGGACACAAGATAAAATGAATAAGCATAAACATGGGTTGTATTTACAATGGTGTTTGTTCTTCACTGGTTGCCCTTTTCTCGTGGCAACAGGTCACAAATATTGCTGCTGTGATGGCACACTGTTGAATTTCACCCAAAAGATATGGGAGTTTTTCAAAATTGAATTTGTTTTCGAATTCTTTGTGGATCTGTGTAATCTGAGGGAAATATGTCTCTCTAATATGGTCATACATTGGGCAGGAGGTTAGGAAGTGCAACTCAGTTTCCACCTCATTTTGTGGGCAGTGAGCACATAGCCTGTCTTCTCTTGAGAGCCATGTCTGCCTACGGCGGCCTTTCTCAATAGCAAGGCTATGCTCACTGAGTCTGTACATAGTCAAAGCTTTCCTTAATTTTGGGTCAGTCACAGTGGTCAGGTATTCTGCCGCTGTGTACTCTCTGTGTAGGGCCAAATAGCATTCTAGTTTGCTCTGTTTTTTTGTTAATTCTTTCCAATGTGTTAAGTAATTATCTTTTTGTTTTCTCATGATTTGGTTGGGTCTAATTGTGCTGTTGTCCTATGTCTCTATTTTAGTTTGGTCGGGGCGTGAGTTGGGGTGGGCATTCTATGTTTTGTATTTCTGGTTTTGGCCTGGTATGGTTCCCAATCAGAGGCAGCTGTCAATCGTTGTCTCTGATTGAGAACCATACTTAGGAAGCCTGTTTTCTCACTATGGGTTGTGGGTAGTTATTTTTTGTTTAGTGTGTTTTGCACCTGACAGAGCTGTTTCGGGTTGTTTCTTTTATTCCTTGTTGTATTTAGTGTTCAGTTTATTAAAATAATGATGAACACTTACCACGCTGCATCTTGGTCCTCACCTTCTTCCACCAACGGTCATTACACAAACACTCATTACCTCCACATTGGCACATTATTTCTTACATAGTTCACTACTTTGGGCCAAAGCCCAAAGGTCAAAAGTAATGCAATATATTGTTATTTGGGACACAGACACTAGTTCACATGTCTCCCATAGAACAGAACATCAGTCAGTGGTCTGTCTGGCCTCCATCAGCAATGCCCAGGTGAGGAATGTCACAGCTCTGGGTATTACAGTGGGGCTACTGTCTGTGGAAGGTTTTTACTGTGAAAAGGGCTTCAGTGGATCCCACGCACGGCCTCACCTTGGTGTAGTTCTCGCAGATCTTGCTAAAGTTACTATGCGTTGACCGGCAGGTGTCGATCTCTGTGCAGCACAAGAGAGTGAAGTGTTCTCGGATTTGCTCATACAGGTCACTGTCCAGTCTCTGTTGAGTAAACGACAGAGGTGAGAGCTGGGGTTATAGCCAAAGCCCTGATGCAATACAAAATCAGAGGTGATTTGAGAAGGAAATGCCCTTTCCTTATTTTCCAATGTTTCAGTCATTCCAATGTTTCAGTCTGAGGGATTTGAATCAACTGATTCATAATGAATTACATTGGTTACTGCAATAACAAGAGTTGAGTCACTGAGTGATATTTCCCTTGATTGAGACATAGACACTTTCAAGAAGATTGTTGTGTTATGAATGTTCTGAGGGGGAAATACCCCTGAAATGAATGGTTTCTACTGAGCTGAACTTATGACTCACCTGATTACTTTGCAAAGGTAAAAAGCCAAAAAGGAACATTTGAGGATTTCCTATTTGGATGAATTTCGGTGTAGTTTGTGCTCTCCACTCTACAGCTAAGACAACCACAATGGGACAGGAAATGATGTCAACTAGCAGTGACTCATCACAAACACAAAGGAAGTTTTTTTTCACTGACAGGAGGTACGTCTGAGGGGACGATGCAGTGTGTTCAGTCTTATGACAGACTCATGATGAGAATCCAGAGAGACAGTATGCCGTTAGGAGATGCCAGGTGGTCTTACCCTCATGATGGCAGGCAGCTCTGCAGTGTAGTAGTATTGGTGATGAGAGTTGACGGCAGACAGTGTTAGAAGGTACTCATTACGCACCTCTGTCAGTCTCTGGTCACACTCCCTCAGCCTGGTATTCAGCTGGACAACGGTTACAGGGAGGAGTGAGTTGAGGATAAAATATGTTTCATTATTACAATCAATTCTACTATCAAAATGCGTTTGATTTGATAGGTAATCAACAGGCAAAGTGCAAGGTGAATAAGAAGAGTAGAATATTCAACAGCGCAAATGCATTATTCCTACATGTTTTATTGAAGACATTTCTTCATAGTAAAGCATATAACGGATAAAACACGATTTGCCCTTTCAGAAATATGTATACTCTCTGTGTACTAACTAGCCAGGTGACACTTATGTGGCGGTGGTGGGGTACTTCAGCCTATACAGACCTTCATGTGTGTCAGCCTACAGTAGCCTACCTTTGAACTCATTTTCTGCAAGCCTGTCCTAAAATGGAAAATTCCATGGTCACTCTTCTTGAATCTGAAAAAGGTCACATGGGCACATGATAGAAATAATCAAACCAAGATTCTTAATGACATTATTATAAATAATAATCGATAGACATAAAATATGCATCAACGACGTATCTGAACTAAAATGCAATGACTACAGGTTTACAGAACATTTAACATGCCACTACCTGCTCCCTCTCAGATGATGAATAATTTAACTATGTTACAAGTAGCCTTAAAGGCCCACTTTCAGTCAAAAACTTGATATTCCTGTGTGTTCTATATATTTACATACTATGAGGTTGGAACAATACTATGAAATTGTGAAAATTATGATAATGGCCTTTTAGAGTAAGAGCTGTTTGAAAAGACCACCTGAAATTTCAACCTGTTTTGGTGGGATGGAGTTTTGGTCTCCCATCGTGACATCACCAGGTGATACAGTGCCTTGCAAAATATTCATCCCCCTTGGCGTTTTTCCTATTTTGTTGCATTACAACCTGTAATTTAAATGGATTTAAATTGAACTCGTACAGAATTTCCACGTGGATGGGGATATTGGGGAAAAAAATGGTAGACTTTCAGGTACTCAACAAGAAGGTCTGATTTCAGTATTACTAAAACAGGAAGTAAGTAAGTATAAAGATCCAGTCCATTTAAAAAACTGGAGGCCTCTTACACTTCAATGTGGTGATGTGAAAATCCTGGCAAAATGCATAGCACATAGAATAAAAAAAAGTTTGACCAGATATTGTTCATTCCGATACTATTTTTTTACATGAACAATATATTGGAGATCATATACGACAATTACTTGAAACAACTGAATATTATGAAACATCAAAGATACCAGGTCTGGTCTACATAGCAGATTTTGAAAAGACGTTTGATAAAGTACGGCTACTTTAATTTCGGTGACTCTCTTACACAATAGGTTAAAATTATGTACAGCAACCCCAGATGCAAAATAGTAAATAATTGTTTCTTCTCAGAAAGTATTGAGCTTTTAAGAGGAGTAAAACAAGGCTGTCCGTTGTCTCCATATCTCTTTATAATGGCCATTGAATGCTAGCTATTAAAATTAGATCCAACAAAAACATCAAGGGGTTAGAAATCCAGGGGATAAAAACAAAAAAGTGTCAATTTATGCCGATGACTCAAGTTTTTTCTAAAGTCTGCAATCGGAATCCCTGCACATTGAAGATCTTGATCACTTTTTTAGCCTCTCTGGACTAAAACCTAATTATGACACGTGTACCATATTACATATTGGATCGTTAAAAGACACAGTGTTTACGCTACCTCTACACCTGTTGTAACAAATAAAATAACATGGGATTTGTAGTTTACCAATAAAATGGGCGGATGGTGAAGTAGACATACTTGGTATTCACATCTCAAAAAATATAAATGAACTTACCACAATCAATTTCAACAGAAAATTTGCAAAAATAGATAAGATTCTGCAGCCATGGAAAAATAGAAAAATATACCGGTTTCATTTGAGGACCAACATGTTGACAGCTGCGCCATGCAGGTTGCAAAATAAATGGGAAGAGATTTTCGATTTACCGATTCCATGGCACATGGTTTATGAACTGATACAAAAAAACAACACTTGATTCAACACTTAAGAGTTTTTCAATTTAAATGATTATACAAAATTCTTGCCGTCAACAGAAAGTATTAACTTTTTCCACATTTTGTTATGTTACAGCCTTCTTCTAAAATGGATTAAATGTAAATGCTTGGTCATTATGTGGTATTGTGTGTATATTGATGAGGGGGGAAAAACTATTTAATCAATTTTAGAATAAGGCTGTAACCTAAGAAAATGTGGAAAAAGTCAAGGGTTCTGAATACTTTTCGGGGGCACAGAATATGGGGCATACAACAGTCTCAGCTTTGTAGATATTGCTGCGATGAGACAGAATCACTAGATCATTTATTCTGGTATTGCCCCTATGTAGCTTGTTGCTAGTCACAGGTTCAGGAATGGTTAAAAAAGCACAACCCTCACTTAAAATTAACCTTACAAATAGTGGTGTTGGGCGATTTGGTCAGTCAATAAATAATATGATAATACTCGTGGGAATGGCTTTCATCTTTAGCTCACAATCTGTGGATACTATACGATTAGAAAGGTTGAAAATGTATATACAACATCACAGAAGCTATTTTTGTTAATTATTCACCATTTTAATAAAAAATGATCACATCTTCATTGTTACCCAGAAATAATTTGATATTGAGATAAAAACATCTGCATTGGACCTTTAAGGCTGTCACATGGGAACAAAGCAGGGCTAGAGTAAGAGTATTACTGGACTTTTGTCTAACACAGGGATGGGCAACTTTGATTGGGGTGGGAGCCACAAAAAAATGGAAGGGGCCACAGTGGCTGGTGGGTCTGCATACCCACATCCATAGCCCCACCTTGTGAGCAAAACATTTTAGCAGCCAACCTCGTGGCAGCGAAGATTATTGTTTTTAGTTTTATAGTTAATTTCCTGCTATTCCACACATTTTGCCATGGTGAGGAGAGAAGATTTAGCAGTTTTATAACTCATTTCATGCATGGGGCAGAGAGAAATTTTGCAGTTTATAATATGAAAACTGATGATCAATGGTTGGTAATTCGACCATGCTTACTAAAAGTTTAGATAGCAGGCCGCTAGATTAATTTACCAATCTAAAAGAAAGTTGCTGACATGGGCTAATTTAGTGACTGCTGATGCACAACCACATTTCGAAATTGCACCTTGAATATTATATTATTCTAACTCTCAACAGTAAGTTGAGACCCCGACTGTGCCCCCCCCCAAAAAAATACATTTGACTTACTTCATCTTTTTAATTATCTACAAAAAGGGGGACCACGTGCCGCATGCCTCCAGTTGACCATTCCTGGTATAACATACAGTAGTATATGGATGGATATTGCACACTGATCGGAAAAACAGACAAACTCCATTCCAAATCAACCTATTTCCTACATAGTGCGCTACTTTTGACCAGGCTCACACTCACAGACTTACTTGGCCTGTGCGTCAGCAGCTTTCTCCCTGGCCACGTTAGCCATGTGACTCAGCTGGTAGTATCTCTTCTTGACCTTGTGGAGCTCTCGTAGTGCATCCACTACCTCACCCTGTACTCTCTGCAGCTGCTCTAGACCCTGTAGGGCAACACAACGCATCATATTATTACAATGTAATACAACAATATGCATGGGCGGAACAGCGTATAGGGGTGACTGAAGGAGGAACTCACTGCATTTAAACTACGTCAAACTGTCTCTAGATTGACAGATTTAACAAATCCAATAGATTCAATGCCGGTTACATTGTGCAACAGGCAGGTTTTAAATTATAAATACTGTCCGTAGTTTAACAGTGCGTGTAGCATGTGGAGGTCAAGGCTGTACAAGTGTAAGGGTTTTTCCAGGGTTTTCCACTGCTTGAATAGTAACCTTTAGATCACAATATTTTCAACGCTAATAAGTGACTCACGTTCCTGCTTTGTTTGATTCTCTGTCATTAACAACAACTACCACAAAGTAGCATAAAAGTCGAGAGGAAGTCGTCAGTAAGTACTGGTGCCTTTCCTAATAAGGTATAGAGAAAATTAAAGGCTTTGGCTGTTTGTGTTAGATTGTCTTAGAATGTATTTCCCTCCTAAAAAAAGTGAAAGTATGACCTGAGAAAACCTCTGGTGATGAGTTGTGTGGTTTTGTGAATGGAGACATTGTGGGCTTCATGAAAACTCCACTCAAAAACTACCTAATATGTATTTTTTCATGATGATGTGGCAAGTGACGCTTCCTGAAAGACCAATCATCTAGAAAACTTGACTGCTGACATGCAAATCATTTTTTAGTACTGTATCAAGAGAGGACTAATGAAGAACAAAAATATTGTTTTTGGAGTGGATTTCTTTCTTTAAAACAACATTCTCCGGTTACATAATTTAATCATTTTCATAAGGAGGAAGCTATCATAAGCTACACTCTCTTTTAACCTATATGTGTGTCGGGGGGCTAGGGTCAGTCTGTTATATCTGGAGTATTTCTCCTGTCTTATCCCGCTGTCCTGTGTGAACTTAAGTATGCCCTCTCTAATTCTCTCTTTCCTTCTTTCTCACTCTCGGAGGACCTGAGCCCTAGGACCATGCCTCAGGACTACCTGGCATGATGACTCCTTGTTGTTCCCAGTCCACCTGGCTGTGCTGCTGCTCCAGTTTCAACTGTTCTTCCTGCGGCTATGACCTGTTCACTGGGATTACTATTATTTGACCATGCTGGTCATTTATGAACATTTGAACATCTTGGCCATGTTCTGTTATAATCTCCACCCGGCACAGCCAGAAGAGGACTGGCCACCCCTCAGCCTGGTTCCTCTCTAAATTTCTTCCTAGGTTATGGCCTTTCTAGGGAGTTTTTCCTAGCCACCGTGCTTCTACACCTGCATTGCTTGCTGTTTGGGGTTTTAGGCTGGGTTTCTGTACAGCACTTTGATATATCAGCTGATGTAAGAAGGGCTATATAAATACATTTGATTTAGATTTATTTTAAATAAAGGCACCCCCCCCCCAAAAAAAAAAAATCTGAGTAGATTCATTCTAGTAGGCTTGATGTGAGTGTGTTCAAGCTGTAGATAAATCAAACAAGCTTTCACAGACTCCAAAACCATTTCTACACAATGTTCTCAGCTTAGTGAAGACTGATGAAGAAAATGTACAGTTGTGAATAGATTATTTGTCTAAAAACATGCTTTTTCTTCTATCTGGTTACTCAGACTAGGCTGCACTGCAATGTGGATCATACATTATTTCAGTGCATCCTCCAATAAACCACTGCACAGCTCAGCTCACCCTCTTGGCCTTCAGCTCCTTGGCTGCCCTCAGGCTCTTCAGAGCGTCGGCAGTGAGTGAGCGATATCCGTCGGCCGCCGTGAGACGACACACTCCACTCTGTGCCGTGGCCTCAATCAGAGACCTCCACACAGCAAACACACTCCTGGCAGTATACACACAGACAGAAAGAGAGTGGTGTTATTACACCAGCACTATGGCATCCCCCTGATGTTAGACTGTGTTATTAGGGACGGGAGCATCTTCAATCATGATAATTACAGTATTTGACATATATTTCCTTCATATATGTCTATGAAACTCTGAACATTTACAAAAATGGGGGTTGGAATGGCTGAGAGTAAAAAGGTCATTAACATGTAGCGGGATCAAACTATCAAGCTTATGATAGGTTACCCAGAGTTCAAAGAGTCTCCCTTGCCTCTTTGCCAGTCTTTCCTCTGGAACTGTATGGCCAGTCTCTGGAGGGCCTGAGAGAGAAGGATATGTTTTATTAAAGATGATAGGAAACACAATCAGGGATATTTCATTACATTCACCTTATAAACCTTGTTGCAATCCATAAATATGAATTTGGTTGGAGTGCAAGTGCAGGACCCAGCTTAAAGTGAACACGTCTTGTTTTTGTGTACAGGATAACATGTAGATTTGGAGCGAAAAGCAGAGTTTTTTTATCAATACTAGAAGCTCTGCACTCGAGGCTCCTGGTGGAACATCAACACCCCAGTGAAAACATCGCTATCCAGTGTTCACTTCCTGTTTCAGATTAACTCACTGCCGACTTCAGAGAAGTGATCCAGGAGCTTGGCTCAGGAACACACTAGCTCCTTCACACCAAGACATCAAATAGCAGAGCCGCTACGCGCCACCAGTAGTACTAAAGCCACAGACCACTTTTATTCTGAACTTTTCAGATGTAGAGGGATCGGTTCACAGGCCCTTATTTCACCATCGCCACCCTGCTACATTCCCCATGGTGCAAGGGTCTGAGGTGAAAACACTGGTCTGAGTGTGTAGGTTAGCATTATTACAACTGTTAGACCTACTCCATAGGTCCAATGTTAATGCATTGTTAACAACAAACAGAATCAAGGGACAGCACCACAGGACACTCATTTCACTACGGAAACTAACTAGAAACCACAATGGCCAGAGGCAAGTTCAAAGTCCACGGCAACAAGTGGATAGGAGACTCAATAGGAATGCTCTTATGTCAGACACTACAGGAAGTTACTACAGTAGATATAACCCAGGTAGGCATGTTAGAAAAGGAAAAGGGTCCGTTTAGTGTATCTAAAGCAGACATTTCCACAGCCATTTAATGAAGTTATCAGCTTATCAAACACCCTATTATGTAAATCTTCTCAGAATGACGTACACCATGGATAACTCCATCGGGAAACATCCAATGGGACATCAGCACTACAGTACAATATGGGACATAATTATCACTGTTGTTTCTGGTTCCTGTGACAGATGCATACTTTGTGTTGTATTCCCCTGCCTTGCTTATGGACAACACCAAGGTCCCTGAAATACTCACTAATATCTGAATCAATATCTGAATGCATTCCATTTCAAAACATTCAATATGAGTGCTTTGAGTAATGCTTTTAATGTGGGGAGGAGGGTGGTAAGAGTGTTGCTTAAAATAGTTGTTGCGAGGATGCCACTAAAAACAGGTTAGTGTCCAAATACTCCAACCCCATTTCAGCTCAATGATACGCCACTCTACAAGATGTCCCAAGGTCGTATCACATGGTTTACTGCCCCCCATCACTGGAGAGGTGAACATAAGACACGGACATACACCCAACTGGGCACAGATGTCAATTCAACGTCAATTCCACGTTTCGCTGAAACAATGTTGATTCAACCAGTGTGTGCCCAGTGGGACCTGACCACGGCTTGTCAATCAGCATCAACATTATGGGAGGCCTCTCACCTGACTGTACTCTTGTTCTATGGCAGCACGCTGTTTACTGAAGGACCTGGACAGAGAAAAATAAACATCACATCTAGGATATGTCAGTGAACTGCATTTAGGCAGTAATTATATCATCTATCCATCTTTATATATATGTATATATCTCCCAGAGATAATTGTCAGAGAGCATTAGTCAGCATATACATCTGTAAACACCCAGGAGGCCTGACCACATGCTAGACATCTGAAGATGTGCTCATAAATCCTTCTGTTTCACTCAGCATCGTTAGTGTCTATTGGTTCTTGTTGTGATTACACTGGAGTCATACACACAATATGATCAAATATGTACAGTATGTATTATACAAACACAGGCTTCTGTAGGATGGGGGGGGGGACAAGCAGGAGCAGGGTAGGGTAGATGGAGTAGGGGGTGGGACAGTGGGCCTTGGTGGGGTAGGGTGATGCAGGGTAAGTCAGGGTATAGCAGAAACAGGTAGGAAGGATGGGGCAGGGTGGGACAGGATGGTCACACCTGATGTCCTCCAGCAGTTCTACCTCCTGCTGCTGTTTGCTCTGCAGCCGCCCCACTTGCTCCGCAAAGGCCATCTTCACCTGCTGGGTCTCCTTCACCTGTTAATCAAAACAGTGACACATACCTGTATCAGGACCGGCCAGCACCGGGACTAAATCAAATCTAAGTTTATTCGTCACGTGCACAGTGGATGTAAACAGTACAGTCTATCCAGTCAATAAAAATAAGTATAATTTACAGTGAGGTCCAAAAGTATTGGGACAGATAAAATGTTTTTGTTGTTTTGTCTCTGTACTCCAGGACTTGGATTTGAAATTATACAATGACTGAGGTAAAAGTGCAGACTGTCAACTTTAATTTCAGGGTATTCTTATCCATATCGGGTGAACCGTTTAGAAATTACAGCACTTCTTCTATGTAGTATTAGACGGGGCAAGGACTCTTCAATGTGTCGAAATTGTTCCGCAGGGATGTTGGCCCATGTTGATTCCAATGCTTCCCACAGTTGTGTCAAGTTGGCTGAATGTCCCTTGGGTGGTGGACCATTTTTGATACACACGGGAAACTGTTGAGCATTAAAAACCTAGCGGCATTGCAGTTCTTGACAGAAACCGGTGCACCTGGCACCTACTGCCATACCCCGTTCAAAGGCACTTCCATTGTTTTGTCTTGCCCATTGACCCTCTGAATGGCACACACACACAATCCATGTCCCAATTGTCTCAAGGCTTTAAAATATTTCTTTAACCGGTCTCCCCTGCATCTACACTGATTGAAGTGGATTTAACAAGTGATAATCCTGGTCAATCTATGTCATGGAAAGTGTTCTTAATGTTTTGTATACTCAGTGTACAGTTGAAGTCGGAAGTTTACATACACTTAGTATACTTTTGTATACTTAGTGTACAGTTGAAGTCGGAGGTTTACATACACTTAGTATACTTTTGTATACGCAGTGTACAGTTGAAGTTGGAAGTTTACATACGCTTAGTCATTAAAACTTGTCTTTCAACCACTCCACAAATTTCTTGTTAACAAACTATAGTTTTGGCAAGTCTATTTTGTGCATGACACAAGTCATTTTTCCAACAATTGTTTACCAACAGATTATTTCACTTATAATTCACTGTATCATAATTCCAGTGGGTCAGGAGTTTACATACACTAAATTGACTGTGCCTTTAAACAGCTTGGAAAATTCCAGAAAATTATGTCATGGCTTTAGAAGCTTCTGATAGGCTAATTGACATAATTTGAGTCAATTGGAGGTGTACCTGTGAATGTATTTCAAGGCCCACCTTCAAACTCAGTGCCTCTTTGCTTGACATCATGGGAAAATGCCAAGTTCTCAGAAAAAAAATTGTAGACCTCCACAAGTCTGGTTCATCTTTGGGAAAAATGTCCAAACGCCTGAAGGTACCATGTTCATCTGAACAAACAATAGTATGCAAGTATAAACACCATGGGACCACGTAGCCGTCATACCGCTCAGGAAAGAGACGCGTTCTGTCTCCTAGAGATGAACGTACTTTGGTGCGAAAAGTGCAAATCAATCCCGGAACAATAGCAAAGGACCTTGTGAAGATACTGGAGGAAACAGGTACGAAAGTATCTATTTCCACAGTAAAACGAGTCCTATATCGACATAACCTGAAAGGCTGCTCAGCAAGGAAGAAGCCACTGCTCCAAAACCGCCGTAAAAAAGCCAGACTATGGTTTGCAACTGCACATGGAGACAAAGATTGTACTTTTTGGAGAAATGTCCTCTGGTCGGATGAAACAAAAATATAACTGTTTGGCCATAATGACCATCGTTATGTTCGGAGGAGAAAGGGGGAGGCTTGCAAGCCGAAGAACACCATACCAACCATCATAAAGCACGAGGGTGGCAGCATCATGTTGTGGGGGTGCTTTGCTGCAGGAGGGACTGGTGCACTTCACAAAATAGATGGCATCATGAGGAAGGGAAATTATGTGGATATATTAAAGCAACATCAGTCAGGAAGTTAAAGCTTGATCGCAAATGGGTCTTCCAAATGGACAATGACCCCAAGCATACTTCCAAAGTTGTGGCAAAATGGCTTAAGGACAGCAAAATCAAGGTATTGGAGTGGCCATCACAAAGCCCTGACCTCAACCCTATAGAAAATGTGTGGGCAGAACTGAAAAAGTGTGTGGGAGCAAGGAGGCCTACAAACCTGACTCAGGTACACCAGCTCTGTCAGGAGGAATGGGACAAAATTCTAAAAACGTATTGTGGGAAGCTTGTGGAAGGCTTCCCAAAACATTTGACCCAAGTTAAACAATTTAAAGGCAATGCTACTAAATACTAATTGAGTGTATGTAAACTTCTGACCCACTGGGAATGTGATGAAAGAAATAAAAGCTGAAATAAATCATTCACTCTACTATTATTCTGACATTTCACATTCTTAAAATAAAGTGGTGATCCTAACTGACCTAAAACAGGGAATTTTTACTAGGATTAAATGTCAGGAATTGTGAAAAACTGAGTTTAAATGTATTTGGCTAAGGTGTATGTAAACTTCCGAATTCAACTGAATATGTGTTTTAAAGTAGTCAAAAGTTGTATATCTGGTTCCATATTCATAGCATGAAATGACTACAACAAGCTTGTGACTCTACCAATGATGGATGCATTTGCAGTTTGTTTTGGTTGTGTTTCAGATTATTTTGTTCCCAATAGAAATTAATGGTACATAATGCATAGTGTTCTTTTGTAGTCACTTTTATTTGTAAATAAGAATATGTTTCTAAACACTTCTACATTAATGTGGATGCTACCATGGTTAATGGATAATCATGACTGAAATGTGAATGATGAGTGAGAAAGTTACAGATGCACAAAGACCATACCCCCAAGACATGCTAACCTCTCACCATTACCAATAACAGGGGAGGTTATAAAAAATGTTTTGGGGGGTATGATATTTATGGGGGTGAGTGCTGGATTTTTGTCCCAGTCCGCCTCTGGGTACATCAGCTGAAGACTTCAGTCTGAAGGTCAGAGTCAGCAACATCAGCGAACTAGTAGCCACTTAGTGCATGTACAGGCTCCGTGTCAGAGCTATGTTCATTAATTCATTAACTTTCTATCGCTCTCTCTATCTATCTATCTATCGCTCTCTCTCTCTCTCTCTCTTTCTCTCTGTGTTATTGTGAATTGTGGACATCAGAATATAAGCAATTGCAGAATTAATGGTGCAAAATGTGCGTTGAGCATCATAAGGATGCTGACATCATTACTTGGAACCTACGAAAATGCCACAAGTGAAAACGACCAAATTCAAATTAAGACTACTTCACAGGAGTAGGACTTTTCTAAACATGTTCTACTAAACAGTTCACCTCTTGTGAAATAATTCGCAATAACAACTTGCATTTTCAGAAACTTTACAATTATGTCAAATGTACTGTGCCAAATGAAAATAGAATAGAGATGTCAGAGGTACTTTCAACGTATTTCAACCTCTCTATGGTATTGCCACTTGCCACAGTTAATTCCGTTTGACATAATTGTGAAGTTAAAAACATGTCAATTGTTATTGCAAATTCTTGTAAAATTCTTACCTTTCTGGGAGGAGGTTGCATTTTCGGATTATTTAGCGTCTCCTTTTCATTGAAGCGCAATAGCCTACTTCCCGAAAGCTTTTGACACACTAACTAAAGCATCTCTAGGTAGGCGGAGCATTACTTTGGACTAGCTGTTTTACATGCTCCAAACCCCCCTAATGGAATAGTGCCACCTAGCGGGCACGTATAATGCTGTCCTCCAAGAGTTTCACTTTTGATCGCCAGGAGCCACATATACTGTTAAGTTTTTTTGTTGGAGAGCCTAGAAGAGCCCAGGAAGGTGGCATGAGAAGCTACCTAGGTATGAAGCCACATCAAACAACTCAAGTAGTCCAATGTCCAAAAACATCCAATGATTTCTTTATTGTTTATTACATTATTTGTATAATGTTGGTTTAGGATGAGATAGAAATTGTCTTTGTTTCTAACCACTAGAATTGAAAGATCAACACCAGAAAGTAAAGGTCAACCAACGATATGGCTCTAATATTCTTCAGACAGATTTATCTGTGATGCACTTTGCCATATATAGACCTACATTCCGACCTAGGCTATAGTATCTAATTTACTGGTCATTTCACAATCAGGTCAATACAGGAACAGCAAACGCAGTAGCAGATATGTCTTCCAGGTGTTAATCCAATTATTAGCTATACAATTTCAAATGGATAAATAGTTCATAAAGAAATGATAAAGAAAATAATATAGAATCAAATGTTGTTATATTTGATCAGTTGGGTGTAGAGCGGAGGTGTTGATAAATTCGAACACTTGATTCAGCTGCTGCAGGAACATCTTCGGAGACACCACTGGTTCACAGTGCAGGGCCAGTTGAAAGCCCTTCAATGACAGAGAATAACACATACACCTGGTAAGAACTTTGTAATTGTGAACAATGTAACAGTAATTTCATGGCTTTTCAGTTATCTCTGCCATGTCCAGAATGTCATTATAGTCTAAGAACAAATCTTTTTTTAACCCCTTTTTTCATGATATCCAGTTGGTAGTTAGAGTCTTGTCCCATTGCTGCAACTCCCGTACGGATATGGGAGAGAGCCATGCGTCCTCCGAATCACGACCCTCTACACTGCTTCTTGACACAGTGCTCGCTTAACCCGGAAGCCAGCCACACCAATGTGTCAGAGGAAACACTGTACAACTGGTGACCATGTCAGCATGCATGCACCCGGCCCGCCACAGGAGTTGCTAGAGCGCATTGGGACAGGGACATCCCGGCCGGCCAAACCCTCCCCTAACCGCTAGGCCAATTGTGTGTCGTCTCATGGGTCTCCCAGTCGCGGCCAGCATGCGACACAGCCCGGGGTCGAACCCGGATCTGTAGTGACGTCTCAAGCACTGCAGTGCTTTAGACCGGTGCGCCACTCAGGGGGGCCCATCTAAGAACAATTCAGTGCATTTTGAACAATTCTGTGCATGTTGAGGGGAGATAACTTACCTTGGACCAATGAATCCCTAATCTTTTCTTCAGTAGGCCTGCGATACGATGCACAGTCTGCAGTGACTCCAGTCCCTGTTTGAAGTAGTCTGCTGTGCATGTTCCCTATTCAAAGTAACAGAAGAAAAGGGTTACAAAGGTACACATTGCATGACATCCCAATGGGCACAGACGTCAATTCAATGTCTATTCCACGTTGGTTCAACGTAATTTCATTGAAATTGTGTGGAAGCCATGTTGATTCAACCAGTGTGTGCCCAGTGGGATGGCTCTACTTACTGTAACTCCAATTAACATTTTATGTTTCTCTTACCCCTGATGTGATGGGGATTTGGAGACACTGGCATTTTAGATCCTACAGAGATAAGTAAATGTTAGAAAACACAGTTGACAGAATTGTTTAATATAACAATTGTACTGCAATACATACATCTAGGTTAACATTCCTTTAGCAGAGACCAATCCATCACATTAGGAATTCATATACTGTGATATGTAGTGGCAGGTAGCCTAGTGATTAGAGCGTTGGACCAGTAATCAAAAGGTTGCTGGATCAAGCTGACAAGGTTGTTCCCCGGTAGGCTGTCATTGTAAATAAGAATTTGTTCTTAACTGACTTGCCTAGTTAAATAAAGCCTTTTTTTTTACAAAAAATATAAATGAGACAACACAACCAGGTTTTGTTAATTGAAATGAGAAACCAAAGGAAGTTAGTGCAGCCTGTGGTAGGAGGCTATGTTGTATCTGTGTGTATTCTGATTGAGATAAGCAATGTCACAAGACAGATTAGAGATGCTCTAGCAGCTTTGCTTTTCAAAAAAAGTGTTTCATGAAGTGCACAGCGTACATAAGAATCAGACAGGCATGTCTAGCAGTGAGATGTGTTTAACCTAGAGTACATTGAAGTGAAGAATAGATTGAGACAATTATCCAAGATTGTTATGGACTCACCATTCCAGATGTGCTGCAGCCTTCAGGACAGTTCTGTGGTTCAGGACACAAAGGTAACATTGGTTACATTACTTTCATCTCTAAAAGTTGTCTGGACTTTTCAATTGTGGAAAATGTTTTTGTGCAATAATAACTGTCTTACCTTAAGTGCTCCATCAATATAAGATTTTATATCTTTAACATGCTCCAGAGATCTTCCTAGGCGTTGTACTGGAGATGAGGCGGCCAGGCTAATCATCATTGAGAGCAGCAGAAGTATTGTACCTTTGTGTATTGCCATTTTTCTATTGATGAACCCAAGTAGACAACTGGTACCTAATGACTTGGTTCTGGACCTGTGTGGCAGCATTTAAGACCCATTGTTGAAATTTCCAAGCTTTTGGGGAATCCCTGTTGCCAGTTTTCTCACTATAATTATTTGTCATACTATATTCTCCCACACAGGCAACTTTAGTTTGATGCCATGGCATGAGTCTATGTGCCACTGTTAACCACATATCACTGAAATCATTTGTGTCATTTCCTTGGGTGATCTTCCATCTTTCTGGCAGGAACTTAGTCATTATTTACTACTTAGTTTTATTATCTAAACTATTCATTCATTTACATAAAGAGCCTTTGACAATCTTACAGACTAAGACAATCAGCACCCCATACATATTGACATATCATTTTAAATGGGCAATCAGCGATTGGAACATCATTTTTTTTACTTAAAACTTAATTACACTACACGATCAATTTGATGTTATTTTAATGGACAATAAATGTTATTTTCTTTCAAAAACAAGGACATTTCTAAGTGACCCCAAACTTTCGGTAGTGTATATAACAATATTATTGATATATTAATGATATATTCTTGTGTATTTTATTTTATTCCTCGTGTTACTATTTTATTTGTATTATTATTTGGTAAGGTCTCTTAAGCAAGCATTTCACGGTAAAGTCTACACAAGTTGTATTCAGCACATGTGACATATACAATTGGATTTGATTTGATACATACCCATTGATCCTTGAATATTGTCAGAATGTGTGCATACTGGTAGCAAAGTCAGGTATAGGAGAGCAGAGATTTGTGAACAGGTGCACACTTTATTTAGGCAAAAGTGCAAAACGCGCAAAACAGTCACAAGAATGATGTTCAACAATAAACATCTTTGTGAAAAATAACACGGAAAAAACAAGCCAGTCTGGCGCGTCAACAACACACACGTAACACAAATAATCTTACACAAAGAAATGGGGAACAGAGGAATAAATACATGTAGATTGATTGGGGAATAAAAACCAGGTGTGCAGGGAACAAGACAAAACAAATGGATACATGAAAAATGGAGCGGCAATAGCTAGAAAGCCGGTGACGTCGACCGCCGAACGCCGCCCGAACAAGGAGAGGAGCCGACTTCAGCGGAAGTCGTGACAGTACCCCCCGACGCAAGGCTCCAGCGGGCGATGGTGGAATTCTCGCAGCAGCTCAGGGTAAAATACATCAGCCACCGGAACCCAGCACCTCTCCTCCGGACCGTACCCCTCCCACTCCACGAGGTACTGAAGGCCCCTTGCCCGATGCCTCGAATCCAGGATGGAATGGACGGAGTATGCCGGGGCCCCCTCGATGTCCAGAGGGGACGGAGGAACCTCCCGCACCTCAGACGCCTGGGGCGGACCAGCCAAGCTGTAACCTATAACATACCCTGTTCACTCTCCTCAGGACTTTGAGGACACAAACCGCGGGCCCAGCTTCCGGCAGGGCAGGCTTTGGGTCGAGAGCCAGACCCTGTCCCCCGGTGTGAACACCGGGGCCTCACTGCAGTGACGGTCAGCGCTGGTCTTTTGGCGCAGCGCGGCCTGCTGGAGGTGACCATGGGCGGCTTCCCAGGTCTCCTCCGCGCACCTGAACCAATCGTCCACCGCAGGAGCCTCGGTCTGACTCTGATGCCACGGTGCCAGAACCGGCTGGACCAACCCAGCACCGACCGGCAGTGTGCCCTCTGCGGCCACAGATGGTGCACGTTAAGGCCCCTCCTCCAGCCTCCTTATGCGCAGCCCCTCCCAACTCCATGGGCAAGCCAGTCTGGTGCGTCAACAACACACACGTAACACAAATAATCTTACACAAAGACATGATGGGAAACAGAGGAATAAATACATGTCGTGACAAATATAACTTATACATGCCTCATGACCTTAGTTCAACTTTAGCACCTCATCAGAATCCAAAAATAAAAGCTTGTTTTATTCCATTGTATATAAAAGTAAAACCCTCAACAGACACAATATAGCCTCAAAACATGGTAAAAAACTATATTTGTGATATCATTGTTGGTCAATCCTTGAATCCATAGCTCTTTGAGAGTGGTTTGAGAGTGGTTACATTTCTCCAATCCCATCCCTCAGCTATTTACTGAAACAGTGGTGGGGTGAACACTTGTATGAACTGCAGATTGCCCCTTGAACAAGAAATGCCAACCTTTGGTTATAAACAGATGCTATCTTTTACTATACAGCGATGCATGCTGATAGATGGTAAAATAGTTATCAATCAAACATTATTAACCACATCAAACACAACACTTGGCTTTCCCTGTGATGAGCCGTTTACAGAAAATGCTGATGCCCACACCAGCAACGTGCTTTTCAAAAAAGGTCACTCTACACATCAACCTGAATTACTGACATGCTAGGAAAAAGTGAAGATAAGAACTTGGGTTGAAGAGGTTATTTTCTTTGAAAGCAATACCAACTGCTATGTCATTGTGCACAGACCAAATTTATTAAGGAACTGTCGTTGAAATAACGCTAAAAGGAGTCAAAAAATAACAATGAATTTAAAAACATCATACCTGTTACAGTTATATCACAAATTGATATATTACACTGCATACAAGATGTTAATGGAATGGAATTGAACATACAGTAACATCAGTTAGTTTTCTTCCTCAGCTCAGTCTAGTTTAACAAAACACTGACCTTTTATTAAACAATAGTGAGCTATATTCTTTAGATTAGATAGTGAGCTATATTCTTTAGATTAGACTATGGTGAGCTATATTCTTTAGATTAGACAGTGAGCTATATTCTTTAGATTAGACAGTGAGCTATATTCTTTAGATTAGACTATGGTGAGCTATATTCTTTAGATTAGATAGTGAGCTATATTCTTTAGATAAGACTATAGTGAGCTATATTCTTTAGATTAGACTATGGTGAGCTATATTCTTTAGATTAGACTATGGTGAGCTATATTCTTTAGATAAGACTATAGTGAGCTATATTCTTTAGATTAGACAGTGAGCTATATTCTTTAGATTAGACTATGGTGAGCTATATTCTTTAGATAAGACTATAGTGAGCTATATTCTTTAGATTAGACAGTGAGCTATATTCTTTAGATAAGACTATAGTGAGCTATATTCTTTAGATTAGACAGTGAGCTATATTCTTTAGATTAGACTATGGTGAGCTATATTCTTTAGATTAGACTATGGTGAGCTATATTCTTTAGATTAGACAGTGAGCTATATTCTTTAGATTAGACTATGGTGAGCTATATTCTTTAGATTAGACTATGGTGAGCTATATTCTTTAGATTAGACTATGGTGAGCTATATTCTTTAGATTAGACAGTGAGCTATATTATTTAGATAAGACTATGGTGAGCTATATTCTTTAGATTAGACTATAGTGAGCTATATTATTTAGATTAGACAGTGAGCTATATTCTTTAGATTAGACAGTGAGCTATATTCTTTAGATTAGACTATGGTGAGCTATATTATTTAGATTAGACTATGGGGAGAGCAAAGAGTTAATTTACTTAAATTCTACACATTTAGCCAAGAACGGAGACAAGATTTTGGCATTTTATAACTAACTTCATGCAATTCTACAAAATTTGCCATGAGACGAAGAGAAAAAATTGCAGTTTTATAGCTAATTCCCTGCAGTTCTACACATTTTGCCAAAGGGGGGAAAGAAAATGTTGCTGTTTTTAATATGTGACATGAGCAGGCGTGACTAACTAAATCAATGCGGGCCAGCCGGGCGATAATTCAACCATGATTAATACAAGTTCAGATAGCTGGCCGCTAGACTAATTTACCAATCTAAAAAATGTTAGCTGAAATGGGCTAATTGAGTGACTATCAGTGACTGACATAAATGAGAAAAAAACTGCTGATGCACAACCAAAATGTTGAAATTTAACTTAATTGATCAGCGGGCCTACGAAAGGTGTGGTTATAAACAGATGCGGGCCGCCAGTTGCCCATCCCTTCTATAGTGTAACATTTTATTTTACAAGATAGATCAAGTTGCCTGAATTCTAGGTCTAGTCCTGGACAATGTACCTCCACGAGGCACATAACACATAGCAGGGAATTGGTACTGGCTGAAGATCCAACATTGTTGACCATTATGACACAATATAGCTACTCCTCTACATCCTGTGTTGTGCTCTGTTGATGATGAAGGGGATCCAGAGTTGATATAGCTACTCCTCTACATCCTGTGTTGTGCTCTGTTGATGATGAAGGGGATCCAGAGTTGATATAGCTACTCCTCTACATCCTGTGTTGTGCTCTGTTGATGATGAGGGGATCCAGAGTTTTCCTTTTAACTGCGTGGTGCATGATGTCTGAGGGTTGAATGTTGATGTGCTGTAGATTCTAGACCCGATAAAGGGGATTTAAAACTGGTCTATTCATTCAAGGAACTCACTCTTCAGGCTCCCTTCACTGTCTGAGAAGTTCAGCAGCTCCTCCAGCTCATCCCCTGTGTCATCTTCCTCCTCCTCTGCCTCCCGGGACATCTGGGGCTTCCCCTCACCTTTCCCTCCCAACTCCAGGTAGCCCTTGGCTGTGGGGTTAGGCCCTCCGCTCCGTATACCAGCCTCTGCCTTAGCCTTGGTGCCTTGCATCGTAGACGTGTGCTCCTCCCAGACTGGTGTCCCCCCTGGACTGCCACCTCCTGGCCGGGTGCCTGCCTCTCCGCTGGGGGCTTCTGCACTGGGGGCCAGTGACACCGCAGACTTGCTGGTACACAGCCCCATGAAGGTCTGCTTTTCTTGTGCAAGCTTACCCTCACTATTTCTCTCACACACTCCCTAGACTAGTGATGCACTGTGCGTTCTTGATGAGACTGGCTAAAACTGGGCATTACTACTGGTGTCTGTGTTGCTTCCAAGAGAGGCAGAGGAGCACCCTATTCAGTATTTTCCATAACAGCCGTTTTGAACAGAAGCTTTTGTTCTTCGGGTTCAGCTGGGTTTCAGAGAGCCCTTGACTTAAGACTAGTATCAAGACAGCTTGCCAGGGAAGTCTGTTGGTCGCAGTTCACCTCAGCTCTCAGAGCACACACCTAATCTAAATCATAGCATCTCTATACTTATCATGCAGTGTTATTCAGACTATTTGTAAATGCTCTTTTTGGACACAATTTCTCTAAAAAGCTTCCAAAGGTGTGCTGTTAACATTTAATCCGTTTTAAATCAATAAATACATTGATAAAATTGAAGAATAATTATTGATGTAGAATTGAATTAATTACAATTATATGGATTAGGAGTCAGGTATAGTTCACAGCAATTAATGTCTCATGGACAAACACATGTAACAATTACATGAGATTATAATTCTGGGTTTCCAAGATTACACCACTACAAATGAGCTTTTTCTCTACTCATAATTATGTTTAAAAAGTGAATAATATACCTTTACCGTGTCATTTATTTTTCTCTGAAAGGAGAGAAGAGGCGCTTATCTAACAGTGGCATGACCACAGGTGAGCCTCGTTTACCAAATCACTTTGTTGAATTACCACCCTGTTTCAATCCCTCATTATATGGGGGGGAATCATTTCTCAAATATTATCTAGTGGGAAAGCCAAATCATCTTACTGTGATGTTAAAAGTTCTGGATCATTTACTATACAGGATAGTTATGTACAGTTGAGGTCGGAAGTCAGGTTGGAGTCATTAAAAGTTGTTTTTCAACCACTCCACAAATTTCTTGTTAACAAGCTATAGTTTTGGCAAGTCGGTTAGGACATCTACTTCATGCATGACACAAGTAATTTTTCCAACAATTGTTTACAGACACATTATTTCACTTATAATTCACTGTATCACAATTCCAGTGGGTCAGAAGTTTATGTAAACTAAGTTGACTGTGCCTTTAAACAGCTTGGAAAATTCCAGAAAATGACGTCATGGCTTTAGAAGCTTCTGATAGGCTAATTGACATCATTTGAGTCAATTGGAGGTGTACCTGTGGATGTATTTCAAGGCCGACCTTCAAACTCAGTGCCTCTTTGCTTGACATCATGGGAAAAATCAAAAGAAATCAGCCAAGTTCTCCGAAAAAAATTGTAGACCTCCACAAGTCTGGTCCAACGCCTGAAGGTACCATGTTCCTCTGTACAAACAATAGTACGCAAGTATAATCACCATGGGACCACGCAGCAATCATACCGCTCAGGAAGAAGACGCGTTCTGTCTCCTAGAGATGAATGTACTTTGGTGCAAAAAGTGCAAATCAATCCCAGAACAACAGCAAAGGACCTTGTGAAGATGCTGGAGGAAACCGGTACAAAATTATCTATATCCACAGGAAAATGAGTCCTATATTGGCGTAACCTGAAAGGCCGCTCAGCAAGGAAGAAGCCACTGCTCCAAAACCGCCATAAAAAACTGCACATGGGGACAAAGATCGTACTTTTTGGAGAAATGTCCTCTGGTCTGATGAAACAAAAATAGAACTGTTTGGCCATAATGACCATCGTTATGTTTGGAGGGAAAAGGGGGAGGCTTGCAAGCCGAAGAACACCATCCCAACCGTGAAGCACGGGGGGTGGCAGCATTATGTTGTGGGGGTGCTTTGCTGCAGGAGGGACTGGTGCACTTCACAAAATAGGTGACATCATGAGGAAGGGAAATTATTTGGATATATTGAAGCAGCATCTCAAGACATCAGTCAGGAAGTTAAAGCTTGGTCGCAAATGGGTCTTCCAAATGGACAATGACCCCAAGCATACTTCCAAAGTTGTGGCAAAATGGCTTAAGGACAACAAAGTCCAGGTATTGGAGTGGCCATCACAAAGCCCTGACCTCAATCCCATAGAAGTTTTGTGGGCAGAACTGAAAAAGTGTGTGCGAATAAGGAGACCCACATACCTGACTCAGTTACACCAGCTCTGTCAGGAGGAATGGGCCAACATTCACCCAACTTATTGTGGGAAGCTTGTGGAAGGCTACCCAAAACGTTTGACCCAAGTTAAACAATTTAAAGGCAATGCTACTAAATACTAATTGAGTGTATGTAAACTTCTGACCCACTGGGAATGTGATGAAAGAAATAAAAGCTGAAATAAATAATTCGCTCTACTATTATTCTGACATTTCACATTCTTAAAATAAAGTGGTGATCCTAACTGACCTAAGACAGGGAATTTTTACTTGGATTAAATGTCAGGAATTGTGAAAAACTGAGTTTAAATGTATTTGGCTAAGGTGTATGTAAACTTCTGACTTCAACTGTAGTTAGCCTACATAACGCCATCTCTTCAGGAAGCGTGTCCACACAAGACACATTGGTCACTTCCCTAGCTCCCTAGAATAGGGTGGTAATGTACCTCTAAACTAAACCACAGATACTGGGCAAGAGATTTTTTTTATCCACTTTGGGGCTAAGGTTAAGAATGGGGGTAGGCGATGGGAGTGTGATCCTAGATCTGTGGTTCGGGACAACTTCATTTGGTCTCACAGGTCTCATCGCATGCTGTTTGTCTGAGTTATAGCAGTCAGTGTGCAGGTTCCACCCTTTTCTCTGATGTTCTACAGGGGCAACCAACATGCCTGTGAGACTATGGAACACTTAGATACTGCTGAAAGGTGCAGTGTTTTTTTCCCTCATAGTATAAATGCTTAAAATCCTAAAATCTTTTAAAGGCAATGGTCAAGTAATACAGTAATGTTTTCCTCTGCCCTAAGGACCCAATGCATTTAATCAGGAACAAGATTGAGAGAGAAGTTATCTCCCCTTGGATGCAGTGAATGGATGTGTAAGAAAGCAATTGTAGCCTATTTGACATGGAAGTGCAGGCAACTTATATCCAGTCTCTTTGCTGTCACTGTCTCCTGTGAAGAGGCCAATCTCACATTTGATTGTTGTAGTTGGTGAGTGGGGCCAAAAGTAGACTGGTGCTGAAAGAGGACCACACAACTGGGGTGGCATTAAGTTTTGAAGAGGATCAACTGAAATGGAAGATTCCTGGTGTCTGTGAAGCCCACCGTTTGGTGTGACGCAGACCCGGTGAAGAGTGTGGTGAAACAGAGAAGACCCTGTCTGTCCTGTTGAGTTTTAATGCAGTCTTTTTACCCGACAAAGTCAAGTTATGATTTGCCAATTATCCCGTGAGAACTTTTGTCCCGAACCCATTGAGGTGTTTCAGATGCCAAGCTTATGGCCATGTTAAAACAGTGTGTAGGAGGGAGATTCCTAGATGTGAGAAGTGTGCAGGAGGGCATGGAACTGTAGGGGTAGCCATGTTTTTATTTTACTAGGCAATAAGAACACATTCTTATTTTCAATTACAGCCTAGGAACAGTGGGTTAATTGCCTTGTTCAGGGGCAGAACAACCGATTTGTACCTTGTCATCTCAGGGATTTAATCTTGCAACCTTTTGGTTACTAGTCCAACACTCTAACCACTAGGCTACACTGCCACCCCAATGATACTGGGGATCAGAAGTGTCCAGTGAGAGAAAGGGTCAAGGCCAGAGTAGTACAGAAGGTGTCATGTGCTGAGGCAGTGAAGAGAGTTGTAGAGGAGGAGGGATCCTAAGAGTGCTACAGTGCTTTTGTAAGGTTGGCTTCTCAGCGTTCATAGCCATGGTTATCAACTGTACTGCAGAAATAGAACGTAAATCACAGAAAATAGATGTGATGGCAGCTGCAGAGAAGAACTTAGGTGAGACTTTACTGCAGAAGAGTTAGAAGGTGTGTTAAACTCTAGTGTCCCGTCTTCCCAGGCTGCCAGTCTGATATAGGACCAGACAGGGCCAAGTAGTGGAATGGGGTAGTGGGGTTTTAATAGGTAAAGGGTTGGTGTGGCAATTTTTTCTTCCATTTTCCCTGTCCTTTTGCCCCTTTTCATATCACAAAGTGCAAGAACTTCAAACTTACATAAATGTTTAAATAATGTTTACATAATGCTTTACTCATTCCATGTGTATATACTGTTTTCTATGCCACTCCGACATTGCTCGACCTAATATTTATATATTTTTAAATTACATTATTTTACTTTCAGATTAGTGTGTATTGTTGTGAACTATTAGATACTACTTCACTGTTGGAGCAAGGAACACAAGCATTTCGCTACACCCACAATAACGTCTGCTAAATTTGTGAACGTGACCAATAAAATTTGATTTGACCAATGAAGTAGGTGGCGGTGTATGCACCTGTCAAATGGGTGCGATTCGCCAATACAAACAACAAGAAGAACGCATGACGTGTGCATCATCTTGTGGTGTAAAAGTTGAACTACTGAAAAATGTCCAATGACGCTTTCTTGTAAGGGTTTAACATCTCTGGTGTCCGTTGGGTTTTTGTTGCCAGTTGTGCCCACATCAGAGAGGGGGTAAATAATAGCCAGCTCTTCATTAATGCATGTTTGATGAGCTGTGTTGTAAAGGGTGACACACACGAGAGTGTAAGGTAAAGTCCAATAGAGTCAAACAGATTAATAATATGCAGAAATACAAAATGTCGGCTGATCCCTTGATATGGTCATGCACTTTCATTAACGTTAAAAATGTAGTTACTTTATCCAAATGTGGTGATGTTTCATCAGACCAGACACCGGTATTACTGATGTAATTCTCGTGAAAATGTTCACCCCTTTTTCAAAATGACCTTCATAAACCCCATGGTGTGTGATGGCCGCGTCTGATCATGTTTACGTTTTAGCAGAATGTATCATATAAAATAATCATACTGCACACTAAACATACATTCCTGGTGTTCTGTGAGTATCTCGTCTGTGATAATTAAATATAATACATGGGGAAAGTATTTTTATTTCAAAATAAATAATTTGACTCAGGCAATCTTTGGGCTACTAAAAAGGGTCAGTTTCACAATGCATAGAGCGACCCATGTGTTGGATAATTCGAGATCGTAGTTTCAAGTCAACTGCGTTGCTGAATGAAGAGCAGTCGTGCTACCATACCGGGTCTGACAGGAGAAAGACAGTCCTCGTTTTACCTTGGGAATTGTATATTTCGTGATAAATAAGATATACAGAGAGCGGGGTTAATTTAAATTCAATATAAAGTCAACAACTTGGGTTTTCATTGGGGCTCCATTTTAAAGTCAGAATTGTCAAAATGTTGAGTGTTGCAAGAACAGCTTCAAGGTCTCTCCCCTCTCCAAACTGCTCAAGAAGTGTGTCCTCCTTGATAAAGAAGGTAAATCAGCCACAATTGACAAATAATGTTAGTTTAAATGTTTCCAATAGGTGTAATTGGACATGAAGGATAACTAATCAAGTAGTAATGGCTAGTTCTAGCTAACGTTAGCTAACGTTAAATGTCGCAGCTAAAGTAGCTAGTTAACATCGTTTGCTACTAGCTGAGTACCATCTGATGGATAAAGTTGCCATCCCGAAAAAATACTAGTTAAATTAAACCTCTTAAGGATCGGCCCCTTTTTTTTCAATTTTTGCCTAAAATGACATACCCATACCCAAATCTAACTGCCTGTAGCAAGGACATGCATATTATTGGTACCATTTGAATGGAAACACTGACGCTTGTGGAAATGTGAAAGGAATGTAGGATCATTTAACACATATCTGGTAAAAGATAATACAAAGAACAAACCAAATGTTTTTCTTGTACCATCATCTTTGAAATGTATTATTCCAGCCCAGGTGCAATTTAGAACGTTTAAGACTGATCCAATAAATCATTGCATTTTTGTTAAAAATGTTGTATCAAGACTGCCCAAATGTGCCTAATGTATTTATCAATAACTTTTCATTTTCAAAACTGTGCACTTTCCTCGAACAATAGCATGGCATTATTTCACTGTAATAGCTACTGTAAATTGGACAGTGCAGTTAGATTAATCTTTCTGCCAATATCAGATATGTCTAAAGTCCTGGGAAATGTTCTTGTTACTTACAACGACATGCTAATCGCATTAGCCTCCGTTAGCTCAACCGTCCCGCAGGGGACCCACCAATGCTGAAGAAGTTTTAACAATAGTCACATCGGAAAACTAACTGTTCAAGAAGAAGAGCTAGCCAGTTAATGTTAGCTTGGCAAGGCGTGACTAGTTGTACTGTTAGATAACTAGCTAATTTACAGTAGCCAGTTCGCCAAGCCGGGGTTGGCCAGGATGTTTTCTTTAACTATATCATGTGTTGTTCTTCTGAATAGACATACCAAGTAATGTACATTAGCGACCATAGTGGGAGCTTACTAAGGGACAAGTAATGGCTAGATAGTTAACGTTACCTGCTTGAAGTGATTGAATTGCAAGTGGTTTCAAACCCTTAAGCGGCTTGTTATTTTGTGTAAGATAAGTTAATGAAATGTGCAGGTCTTGTTATAAAGGGGGGCGTCATTAATCGTGAAAATAACACCTGTGACCATCACTGTGGTGTCCCAGGGCATGATGTTCAAATGTCATAACCAAACATCATTTTAGACAAGCTATGTAGCTATTTCATTCTTAACTGCCTTCATGTTGCTGGACCCCAGGAAGACACGGCAGCGGCTAATGGGGTTCCTTAATAAATACAAGTACATTCATAGACAATGTTTTATACCACATTAGGATTATTGTGCATCCATGCCCTGTGTTAATTTAAAAATATACCAGTTTGTTTTCATTTATTGGTTGAAAAGGGTTAAGGACAGATTTCACTAATAAGTAGTCATGATATGGTAGCTAACCAATATTTTCCCCATAGGCTTGCTGGAATGGATTTCAGCAAGATGCTCTCAGGTCTGTGGCCAGATGTGACTATTCGTGAGTATTCTTTCCTGAAGTTTCTTTCCTGAAGTTTCCCAAGTAAACTAATATGTAAACTAATTAATATCAATATAGCATCCAAGAACGTCTCTGACCATTTGTGCTTACCTTGATTTACTTTGTTTTCCAGATCAGAGGCAATCAAAGGATCAGTGATTGGGATTGATCTGGGTACAACAAACTCCTGTGTGGCGGTTATGGAGGGCAAACAGGCAAAGGTCAGTTTATGTTTTGAGATGGCAGTGTTGTCACCCTCTGGCATGTTATCACATTTATTTATAAAGCCCTCATACGGAGTGCTAATACAGAAACCCAACCTAAAACCCTAAAGAGCAAGCAATGCAGATGTAGAAGCACAGGTTATCATTTCATCAGGGATTTAATTACAAATGTTTGACCTGTGTGATGAAGAGAACGTCTTTGAAATCATCTTTTGATAGTTGTTTTTTTAGACTGTTACTGACTAGTTTGTTGTGACAGGTACTGGAGAATGCAGAGGGAGCAAGGACAACACCTTCAGTGGTCGCCTTCACAGCTGATGGCGAGAGACTTGTTGGCATGCCAGCCAAAAGACAGGCAGTCACCAACCCTAACAACACCCTCTATGCCACCAAGCGTCTCATTGGTCGTCGTTACGACGATGCAGAGGTTCAGAAGGACATGTGAGTGTTTTGCTATATATCTCTTATATACCTTACTAGCCATTGTAAGGAATCATTAGTTGGAAATGATTTTGAGGTGTAGATAAATTCATGACAGGTTTCTCTTTGTGGCTTCACAGGAGGAACGTGCCCTACAAGATTGTCCGTGCTTCCAATGGTGATGCCTGGGTCGAGGCCCATGGAAAGCTCTACTCCCCCAGCCAGGCTGGTGCCTTCGTGCTGATGAAGATGAAGGAGACAGCAGGTAATCTACCTATCAATTAGTGTTCATTGCCCCCGTAGGGGGAACTAGCATGCCAATTCTCTGTTACCAACTACCCCTGTCTGTGTGCTAAAAAAAAGCATGCACTCATTGTAACATTGTCCTGGTTTTAGAGAACTACATGGGTCACAATGTGAAGAATGCAGTGGTCACTGTGCCAGCCTACTTCAATGACTCCCAGAGACAGGTATCAGCCTTACTTTATTTCTTCAACTTTGTCTGCTGAATCATTCATTACTGGCAAACACTGGTGACCGAAAGTCACTTTGTCACTAGCTATGCCTTTGCCATTGACTCACAGAATGGTGCTCTATCAAGCCTCAACTTTGATCAGTGTATTTGTGTCTGGCTGCATTTACACAGGCAGCCCAATTCAGATTTTTTCTTTACAAATTGGGCTTCTTTTTTTTAAGAGGTCAACCGATTTAATTGGAATGGACGATTTTAAAGTTTTCTTAAAAATAGGTATTCTGCATTTTTGGATGCCGATTATATTGCAATCCACGAGGAGACTGGACCGGATTTGACCATATTAATGACCTAAGGCTTGTATTTGTTTGTTTATTATAATTAAGTCTGATTTGATAGAGCAGTCTGACTGAGCGGTTGTAGGCAGCAGCAGGCTCGTAAGCATTCATTCAAACCGCACTTTCCTCCGTTTGCCAGAAGCTTTTCGTAATGCTTCAAGCACAGCGCTGTTTATGACTTCAAGCTCCCGAGATTAGGCTGGCAATACTATAGTGCCTATAAGAACATCCAATAGTCAAAGGTATATGAAATACAAATGGTATATTTAGAGAAATAGTCTTAGAATTCCTATAACCTAAAACTTCTTAACTGGGAATATTGAAGACTCATGTTAAAAGGAACCACCAGCTTTCTCATATTCTGAGAAAGGAACTTAAACATTAGTTTTTTTACATGGCACATATTGCACTTTTACTTTCTTCAACACTGTTTTTGCATTATTTAAACCAAATTGAACATGTTTCATTATTTTTTTGAGACTAAATTGATTTTATTGATGTATTATATTAAGTTAAAATAAGTGTTCATTCAGTATTGTTGTAATTGTCATTATTACAAATATATATAAAAATTGGCCGATTAATCGGTATCAGCTTTTTTCGGTCCTCCAATAATCGGTGGCTGTGTTGAAAAATCATAATCAGTCAGCCTCTACTTTTGACCAATCGGATAAGCTCTGAAAAAGATCTTTAACTCCCAGATTAGAAACATTTCTTGTGATATTGTGTAGAAAGACATGACTTTACAATTTCAATTACTAAAATTTCTTATTTTTTCATTTAACCTATTTTGACAGGAAAGACCTATTGAGACCTAGGTCTCTTTTCCAAATGCGCCATGTATAATACAATATAAAATACATATTAAACACTATATACAGACCCAGTCAAAAGTTGACACACCTACTCATTCAAGGGTTTTACTTTATTTGTATGATTTTCTACATGGTAGAATAATAGTGAAGATGTCAACTATGAAATAACACACATGAAATCGTGTAGTAACCAAAAAAGTGTTAAACAAATCCAAATATATTTGAGATTCTTCAAAGTTGCCACCCTTTGCCTTGATGACAGCTTTGCTTTGCTTACAATGTCTCAAGCAGCTTCATGAGGAATACTTTTCCAACGGTCTTGAATGAGTTCCCACATATGCTGAGCACTTCTTGGCTGCTTTTCCTTCACTTTGCAGTCCAACTCATCCCAAACCATCTCAACTGGGTTGAGGTTGGGTGATTGTGTAGGCCAGGTCAACTGATGCAGCACTCCATCACTCTCCTTGGTCAAATAGCCCTTACACAGCCTTAAGTGTGTTGGGTCATTGTCCTGTTGAAAAACAAATGATAGTCCCACTAAGCACAAACCAGATGGCATGGCGTATTGCTGCAGAATGCTGTGGTAGCCATGCTGGTTAAGTGTGCCTTGAATTCTAAATAAATCACCAGGAAAGCACCATCACACCACCTCCTTCATGCTGGGAGCCACGCATGCAGAGATCATCCGTTCACCTACTCTGCGTCGCAGAAAGACACGGTGGTTGGAACCAAAGATCTCACATTTGGACTCATCAGACCAAAGGACCATCATATTTGGACCAGAATGCAACCACATCTGTATGTAATGACAATATGCTCACGTCTCCGCCCTAACAATGGGAGCTGTTGTTCCAAAGGCAGGAAGGTAGGCGACACGCTTAGGTCCAAAATAAGCCCATAGAAACGCAGTTGGCTTATTTTGGCAAGAGTGAAACTTCTCACTTCGCCTCTTCCTCTCTGCTGTGCTTCCCTGCCATCGTTCGCTTTGTGACTGACAGGTGCATGCCCTATCAATTGATCGCTAGAAGATGCATATGTTCATTCACGGACTAACGAATTGAAACTTTAAATTAAAAGTAGCCTAAATAATATGAAGGCGGAAAATGTAGCAGGCTGAAAATGAGTCTAACCGGCTGAATAGCCGACAGCCGGCACTAATGAAAAACGCTGTGTAATGAGTAGGTCATTTTGTTTACAGGCCACAAAGGATGCTGGTCAGATTGCTGGGCTGAATGTGCTGCGAGTCATCAATGAGCCCACTGCTGCTGCTCTGGCCTACGGTCTGGACAAGACTCAGGACAGAATGTAAGTATAACAACCCTACAAACTGCTGGAAAACTTCGACGACACCTAAGCAATGACCGTGACCTTATTTTTATCCATGCTTTTAGCTCATGTTTCACACCTGTCCCTGACTTGCAGCATTGCCGTCTATGACCTGGGAGGTGGCACCTTTGACATCTCTGTCCTTGAGATCCAGAAGGGTGTGTTTGAGGTGAAGTCCACAAACGGAGACACCTTTTTGGGTGGAGAGGACTTTGACCAGCACCTACTGACCCACATTGTGAAGGAGTTCAAGAGGGAGGTGAGAAGGAGGAAGTATCCTGGACAAAGAACTATGTGATACCTTTATCTGACCAAGCACATCTGCCACATTCAAGCCAGCCATTTTTATCAAACCTTTGGTTTCTCCTTCCAGTCTGGAGTTGACCTGACCAAAGACAGCATGGCTCTGCAGAGAGTAAGGGAGGCAGCCGAGAAAGCCAAATGTGAACTGTCATCATCCCTGCAGGTGAGTTTCATCCCACAGCAGACATTTATTTCATTGCCAAGCTAATGATAAGAATAAACAAGATCTTGGTCAATAGAAATGGCTTGCTTGTATTTTATACAGTCCCTTGACCCTCATGGTTTGTGTTGTAAGATCTGTAACCACTAGCTGTACCCTCACACGGGGGCAGCTCTAGTAGAACAAACATCACATTCCACTGCATCACTCCTCTGAGCTAGGCTGTCCATCATCTAAATGTAAGATAGTTCAAGTATGGATGATGCAATATGTAAAACCTGTATATGTTACCTCCCTCTCAATCTTGATATAAAACATTTATGGAGACTTTTTCTCCCACAGACCGACATCAATCTGCCCTACCTGACCATGGATGCCTCTGGCCCCAAGCACTTGAACATGAAGTTGACCCGCTCCCAGTTTGAGGGCATTGTGTCTGACCTGATCCGCAGGACAGTGGCTCCCTGCCAGAAGGCCATGCAGGACGCTGAGGTCTCCAAGGGGGACATCGGAGAGGTGCTTCTGGTCGGTGGCATGTCCCGTATGCCCAAGGTGAGCAGATCTCCCAGTTTCTATCCCACCTCATCATGCTTTGCCCCTCTCTGACCCTCCATTCTACGGTCTCCTCTCAGGTCCAGCAGACAGTCCAAGACCTGTTTGGCCGTGCTCCCAGCAAGTCAGTCAACCCAGATGAGGCTGTGGCCATTGGAGCTGCCATCCAGGGAGGTGTTCTGGCTGGAGATGTTACTGATGTGCTCCTTCTGGATGTCACACCACTGTCTCTCGGTATCGAGACCCTCGGAGGGGTGTTCACCAAACTCATCAACAGGAACACAACCATTCCCACCAAGAAGGGCCAGGTGCGGGACAAAAATCCAAATTTGTTCTGGCTGGTGAAACCTAAATTAATTGTATATACTTCATTGTCTTACCTCATCAGTGGTACTGATGCATTCCTCCTCCTCGTTCAGGTGTTCTCAACAGCAGCTGATGGTCAGTCCCAGGTGGAGATCAAGGTGTGCCAAGGGGAGAGGGAGATGGCAGCAGACAACAAGATCCTGGGACAGTTCACTCTGGTAAGTGTCCTTCCTAGCTGATTCATACTAACTCAATTTAAATGGGATATCTTTAGATTCTCTGGTGTATCTGATGTAAACAATGTCTTACTGATGTTTCGTTCATGCAGGTTGGAATCCCCCCTGCCCCACGTGGAGTACCCCAGATCGAAGTCTGCTTCGACATTGACGCCAATGGAATCGTCCACGTCTCTGCCAAAGACAAGGGCACAGGCCGCGAACAGCAGAGTAAGATCATCAAACAACCTGCCCTTGAAATGCATGCTTTCTGTGTAGGGTGCCGTCTTTCGGATGGGACGTTAAACGGGTGTCCAGACTCTGAGGTCATTAAAAATCGCATGGCACTTATCGTAAAAGTAGGGGTGTTAACCCCGGTGTCCTGGCTAAACTCCCAATCTGGCCCTCAAACCATCACGGTCACCAAATAATCCCCAGTTTACAATTGGCTCATTCATCCCCTTCCTCTCCCCTGTAACTATTCCCCAGGTCGTGGCTGCAAATGAGAACGTATTCTCAGTCAACTTACCTGGTAAAATAACTGATAAATAAAAGTAGGATTTCAGTAATGTATTTTTACTTTACACTGCTTCTCCTTCACTTCTCCAGTTGTTATCCAGTCCTCTGGTGGCCTCAGCAAGGACGACATTGAAAACATGGTTAAGAACGCAGAGAAGTACGCAGAGGAGGACCGGAGGCGAAAGGTAGGTTTGACATTCTCTTATCAGCTGTCCGTTTGAACTTTTATCAGTTACATCCCCAGCTGGAGTTGGGCTGTGTTTTGAATAAGGTATGACTAAATGCTGACAGTAATCCTTTGTGTCCTGTTTGTTTTTGCCTAGGACCGTGTTGAGGCTGTTAACCAGGCCGAGGGCATCGTCCATGACACTGAATCCAAGATGGAGGAGTTCAAGGATCAGCTCCCTACTGATGAGGTATGTGGGACATTTTATTATAATAATACATAGGATTTTTAAAGCTTTTTACAAAAACCCAAGGACACTGAACAGCAAAATGTACATAACTATGCCTTTGAAACATCCCAAACAATCCCAAATATCAGGAAATTCCAGTAGTCCTAGTATTTGAGTTTGTTCCCCATTTTTCAGTGCAACAAACTAAAGGAAGAGATTGCCAAAGTGAGAGACTTGCTGTCACGGAAGGATGAAGAGACTGGCGAAAACATCAAACAGGCTGCCACCACCCTTCAGCAGGCATCACTCAAACTCTTCGAAATGGCTTATAAGAAGGTAATTATTTCAGCACCCCAACATTGTCCAGTAGTTTTTTTTTTTTTTTTCACTTGCATTTGTAAAGGATTGTGGCCAGCCTGGAAGAAGCCTGGATTGGTTGCTTAGCTTGTCAATTAAGAGTCTAAACATTCTTTCACAATGGGTCAATTGATATATTGCTGTTATATTTATTAACCAGCTTTTCTCCATTTGGTCACAGATGGCATCAGAGAGGGAAGGTAGCAACGGCGGCTCTGGATCGTCATCGTCAGAAGGTGGAACTGGAGAGAAGAAGGAAGGCCAGCAGTGAAACCTTTGCACTTGTGGTTGTCTGGAGACATGGACTGATGGGCTTGGGATTGTAGACCTGTTGTCCTGAGTGGCAGCTATTGTATTCTAGTCATTCTCACATGCTGTGTTTTTGCAGTAAAAAGTATACTGTATATGTCATTGAGTACATTTACATGCACAGTAATAATTTGATATTAAACAGATTATGGCAGGAGGCAGATTACGCAATAGTCATGTAAACACCTTACTCTGCTTATCATAATCGGCGTAAGGTCAAAATCAAAGTAAGCATACGCTGATTAAAACATCAGGACATGTAAACATTTTGTAATCGGCGAAGTGAGAGTTCGGAAACAACTGAATGTATGCGTCTTCGGAATCATATATGTGGTGGTAGAATATTTTGATTGCTGATTTTCTACCCGAGTGCCATCGGGTAGCCTGATTTCATGTGTCCATGTAAACGTGATTATTAGGGAAATTGTTCTTCTTGCAAAGCTTGTAAATGTTTAAATGGAACTATTATATTAATCTGACTATCCAGAATAATCTCATTAGTGTGTGCATGTAACTATTCTCAGTGTATGTTCCTCCACCCCTTTGTAATTTAATTGTGATAGACTATATATCCTGTCCATTTTAAGAAAAATTATTTGTATCTGTTGTGAAGTAGTGAACTGTTTATAGCAATTGTGTTAGTCTGACTGTGACGCCATTTTGGGTTTCATTTTTCCATGTAGCTCTGCTGGTCTAGACAACAGTGGAAATGCAATAGAAGAAGCTTGGCATTTCTCTAGCTCCATCCTGTTTATCTGCTCTATGAAAACAGTTGGCATATGTACAGTGATATGAGTAGCGTGTGTGTGTGTGGTTAAAGATGTATAATACGACAATACAGCTGCAGGGTTTTATTTCTATTCTTTTGAATCTTTATTTGTTATTCCATTCAGTACAGAAGAGCACTCATTCTTCTTGACTTTGTCATGGGTATAAGCTGAGAGAATGATTAGAAGCTACCATGCATACAAATAGATTTTGTTTTGCCATAACTATTGTATGATGTTTGAGCTGCTGCCTATCTGACAGATATAATTGGCAGCAGTAGTCTGTGAAAAGGAGAAAATAACCAGTCTGGTATGAGGTGGATTTATTGTCAAATTTTAGATTGATTTGATATTTGGGTTCTCAATTACTGTTGCTAACTTTCCTAATAAAATTCTACATTTCAACAGTGGTTTTGGATATGAGAAATTGGCAATACATTCATTGTACTTTTGCTGGGACTGAGGCAGATGATGTGGAGTCAAGCCAAATGTATTTGTCACAGCCATTAACCAGGTTTCCATCCACCCTTTTTATGCGAATAAAATGTCGGATAAAAAATGTTTCCACCGAAATCGGTGAACTTTACAAATATCGATAAAATACACTCGATAATGTGGTAAAATTCCTTATGCGAGAATTGTCGGTGGAAACGCTTTAATGCGCAAATATTTATGAATATTGATATAACAATCATATCCAGGCTATATCACAACCGGTCGTGATTATTTGTTAGCCCATAAGGCGGCGCACAATTGGTCGGGGTTTGGCCGGTGTAAATAAGAATTTGCTCTTAACTGACTTACCTAGTTAAACAAAGGTTACGTTTAAAAAATAAATAATATCGTAGTAAACTGCGTCACGCGATGACGTGTTGTCCTCCCACTACGACTCGCCGGGAAAGCGGGCAGTTTATTGCCGCATTCAAGACAACTGGGAACTCGTAAATCTTCGACTTCAGTGTGTTCAAAACATCTGGGAACTCGGAAGAAAAAAATTGAATGGTCATCCAACTCGGGCATTACCGCGTTCAAAACAACTGGGAACTTGGAAAAATAGATGCCAGTGATCTTCAGGTCGGATAGTCGGAGCTCTAGGAGGCCCGAGATCCCGAGTTGGATGACTGTTACAATCGATTTCTCCCATTCGGACCCCCCCCCTTCAATTAATACATTGAAGTAAAATATTCCTAAATTCCCAGTAGGTTTGAACGCGGCATAAGGTCACAGCGCCAACGTTTCTTTCTTGGAGGTATAGACCTATCCCACAATTCACAGCGGATCTGTAAGTCTATGGTGCCAACAGGACTATAAATTTGCAAGGGGCAAGATTTCAGTCCTTTTTTCTCTGACATGACAATGAAGGAAGTGTTTATTTGTCGTCTGGTAAGCGTTTCCTGCTTTTAGGACAGTTTGAATGAAAATCCAGTTATTAATGACAACGTTGTAGCTAACGTTAGCTAAATAACACAATTGTGTGGAACTTGCAGGGGCAAGGTAGGAATGTTAATTTAAAAAACTGCTGGCTAAACGCCAAGTTAGTTAACTAACTTAAATATACGAATAACGTTACCTTGTTCAGGTAGTTACTAGTTTCAATGGCTGCCATTTTACGATTGCCTGTTTGAGAGGCAAGTTGGTAAGGCTAACTAACGTTACCTAAATAATTGGCAAGTTTCACATGCAAGGCCGAGATGACACGTGGTGCCACGCAAAATGTCGGCCAAGTTGGCTAAAACAGTCATTCGGTACCTTTTTGTTTCATAGTGCTTTGTCAGAAGTAATACTTCTTACCTAGACATGTTAGTAGATATGGAAGAGCTGCAAGTGGGAATAACTTGATCCCCTTCAAGGGAACTGTTTCCCACTTCCTAACATTCTGGACTTACAAAAAAACACTATGGCTAATTCGTGACCCAGTAGTAGTCAGCTGTACAGGCCAGCCCCATGCCTGAGTTAGTGTTACACTGCTGGGAGAGAAAGGCTCAGCTAATGTAACTTGGTACAGCAGACACTGTTTTAGTGGCTGTTGCTGCTGAGCTGTAGCGGAGCTGTGCCCCTCTTGAGTGGGCTGTACCCACACTGGGGCAACCCTAGTAGAAGGGCTAACAAATATTTGTATTTAATACAGCCACATTTGTAGTTACTAGTGAATTTATATTCTACTCATTTATTATTTCAGGAAATCCTGCTGAATGAATTTCAACTATTGAAGGTGAGAATAAGAATATTGTAAATGGGTATGTTCTGTGCAGTGATTTAACACATTTTTGTGTATGGTGATCAACCTTTGACACAGCACAATTCTCTATGCTTGTCTACATATTACTTGCTTATATTTATATGGCTTGTAGCGCAATGTCTAAGCATTCTTTCTTTGCATTTCAGGAAAACCTTCATCTCTCAATTAAAGTCTCTTCAACTCTATACAATGTTTTGAAGGTGAGGACGTCTCAGTAGTTGTAGCGAAACTCCATGAACAAGTACTTTAATGTGCAGTGATGCGAGCATTATAGCTTTAACCCAGCTTTCTTACTGGCGGTGACGACTTTTCAATTCTGAGCATGTTAATGGCTGTTATGGCCGCTACATTGTGTTTGTGCTGTAAGGACTTTGATCATTCCTAACTAAATTATTTTGTTTCAAGGGAGTCAACTGAAATATTACTTTACAACTCAATTGAAGGTGAGGATGGATCAGAATTATAGCCAAAAGACATGTACTGTGCAGTGATGATGACATTTATCACCTACTTATTGTCTAGTGAAGAACCTTCGGAACCCTGAGCACACTTCGTTCCTGAATACCTCACGTCTACATTCTGTGTATATATTAATGTTTTCCTTCATCTTTCAGACAAAGCATTGGATTGCTTTGACAGGATTTGATGGCTTTAGTTAAAGGTAATGTACCTATACCATGTGGATTGTCTTTTGGACCCAAGCTGTACTCATAATCATGGCAGAGGCTACTTCCTCGTTGGTGATCTCTTTTCCTTGGGAGAATAACCCAGGACTTTGGCACAGTTTGAAGTAGTCTCCATCTACAACAATCTGACTAGAAGACCTGAGACACTTTTTCTTGTAATATGTTGAAACTAAACTAATGTGTTGCTGTGTAATGAGATGTTTGTGTACCTCAACAGGATTGTTCCTGTCTGGACTTGAATGGGGTATATAGACCTATGCATCCTGCAGGTGACTCCCTAAACTCCAGGCCAGACCAAGTGCAAGGTAATGACCTTTGAACATGTTGATTTTTGAACCCAAATGGTACTGTCATAACTTAATGTGTGCTGATGAGAGCTTTATAGCTTTAACCCAGCTTTCTTACTGTTGGTGAAGACTAGTTAACTCTGAACACATTTTTGTAATGGCTGTTACTGTGTAGAGTATTTATTATTACTAATTCAATATCTTTGCATTTCAGGACTACTTGCCAACTACGGAATGCTTCAACTATTCAAGGTGACGATGGGCATTATTTTACTAAGACATGTACTGTGCAGTGATGACATGTATCACCTACTTGATGTCTAGTGAAGAACCTTCGGAACCCTGAGCACAACTCTTCCTGAATGACTCTTACTGTCTGTCCTTGTATATGTTGCTCATAGGCTTTCTCCTTTCCTCAGGAATAATGTAGATGAGACTGGAGATGCTTAGGCTGTTTTGGTGGCTTATTTGGAGTCGCTGCAAGGTAATGCACTCTAAACATCTGAGGTGGTTCTCCAACCCAAACGTTACTTCCATAAACATGCTGTGCAGTGATGCAAGCATTATAGCTTTAACCCAGCTTTCTTACTGCTGGTGACGACTTTTCAAATCTGAGCACGTTTGTAATGGCTGTTACGGCCGCTACATTGTGTTTGTGCTGTAAGGACTTTGATCATTCCTAACGCAATTGTTTTGGTTTTTCAGGGAAACCTGACTACGAAATATTACTTTACAATGGCATTGAAGGTGAGGCTGGATCAATTATACTAAAAGGTGTGCAGTGATGACATTTCTCACCTACTTGATGTCTAGTGAAGAACCTTTGGAACCCTGAGCACAACTCTTCCTGAATGACTGACTCTTTTCCTCAGGAATAATGGAGATGCTTGGGCTGGATTGATGGAGTCGCTATAAGGTAATTACTTTTAAATCGGGGATTTCTGAACCCAAATGGTACAGTGCACTGATGAGAGCTTCATAACTTTAACCAAGCCTTACTGTTGAAGACTTGTCAATGCTGAGCACAGTTTAGTGACTGTTACTGTGCATAGTATTTTATAAGGACTTTATTTTACTTATCAGGTAGACTTACACTTTAGTGGGATGCCACAGCTCCATTCAAGCTATGAATGGGTTCGAATGATTGTAGCTTAACATCACACATGTACTGCATTGATAACTTTACTCACTTGTGAAGAACCCGGAGCACAGTTCTTTCCTGACTCAGTCAACTTTCATCTATTGTTCATATCCGTTTCCTTCATCTTCCAGACAAAGCAGTGATTTACTTCGACAGGATTCGATGGCTTGATTTAAAGGTAATGTACCTATAACATGTGGGTTGTCTTTTGGACCCGTCATTGGACACTGTGCTATCTAACCTCCAAACGAGCTTCAATGCCATACAGCACTCCTTCCGTGGCCTCCAACTGCTCTTAAACGCGAGTAAAACCAAATGCATGCTTTTCAACCGACCGCTGCCTGCACCCGCATGCCCGACTAGCATCACCACCCTGGATGGTTCCGACCTTGAATATGTGGATATCTATAAGTACCTAGGTGTCTGGCTAGACTGCAAACTCTCCTTCCAGACTCACATCAAACATCTCCAATCGCAAATCAAATCAAGAGTCTGCTTTCTATTCCGCAACAAAGCCTCCTTCACTCACGCCGCCAAGCTTACCCTAGTAAAACTGACTATCCTACCGATCCTCGACTTCGGCGATGTCATCTACAAAATGGCTTCCAACACTCTACTCAGCAAACTGGATGCAGTCTATCACCGTGCCATCCGTTTTGTCACCAAAGCACCTTATACCACCCACCACTGCGACTTGTATGCTCTAGTCGGCTGGCCCTCGCTACATATTCGTCGCCAGACCCACTGGCTCCAGGTCATCTACAAGTCCATGCTAGGTAAAGCTCCGCCTTATCTCAGTTCACTGGTCACGATGGCAACACCCATCCGTAGCACGCGCTCCAGCAGGTGTATCTCACTGATCATCCCTAAAGCCAACACCTCATTTGGCCGCCTTTCGTTCCAGTACTCTGCTGCCTGTGACTGGAACGAACTGCAAAAATCGCTGAAGTTGGAGACTTTTATCTCCCTCACCAACTTCAAACATCAGCTATCCGAGCAGCTAACCGATCGCTGCAGCTGTACTTAGTCTATTGGTAAATAGCCCACCCATTTTCACCTACCTCATTCCCATACTGTTTTATTTATTTACTTTTCTGCTCTTTTGCACACCAATATCTCTACCTGTACATGACCATCTGATCATTTATCACTCCAGTGTTAATCTGCAAAATTTTATTATTCGCCTACCTCATGCCTTTTGCACACATTGTATATAGACTGCCCATTTTTTTTCTACTGTGTTATTGACTTGTTAATTGTTTACTCCATGTGTAACTCTGTGTTGTCTGTTCACACTGCTATGCTTTATCTTGGCCAGGTCGCAGTTGCAAATGAGAACTTGTTCTCAACTAGCCTACCTGGTTAAATAAAGGTGAAATAAAAAAAATTGGACCCAAGCTGTACTCATAATCATGGCAGAGGCTACTTCCTCGTTGGTGATCTCTTTTCCTTGGGAGAATAACCCAGGACTTTGGCACAGTTTGAAGTAGTCTCCATCTACAACAATCTGACTAGAAGACCTGAGACACTTTTACTTGTAATATGTTGAAACTAATCTGTCGCTGTGATGAGAGCTTTATAGCTTTAACCCAGCTTTCTTACTGTTGGTGAAGACTAGTTAACGCTGAGCACATTTTCTAATGGCTGTTACTATCTGCGTAGTATTTATTATAACTAATTAGATTTCTTTGCATTTCAGGACAACTTGCCAGCTATGATTTCAAGGTGAGGATGGTTGAGGTTCTGTAGCTGAAAGATATGTACTGTGCAGTGATGATGACATTTATCACCTACTTATTGTCTAGTGAAGAACCTTCGGAACCCTGAGCACACTTCTTTCCTGAATACCTCACGTCTACATTCTTTGTACATATTGTTAATATTTTCCTTCATCTTCGACAGACAAAGGGGTGGCAGGTAGCCTAGTGGTTAAAGCGTTGGACTTGTAACCGTAAGGTTGCCAGATCGAATCCCTGAGCTGACAAGGTAAATCTGTCGTTCTGCCCCTGAACAAGGCAGTTAACCCCATGTTCCTAGGACGTCATTCAAAATAAGAATTTGTTTACTGACTTGCCTAGTTAAAGGTAAAATAAAATAGCATTGATTTGCTTGGACAGGATTGACAGCTTGATTAAAGATAATGTACCTAGAATATTTGGAGTGATTTAGTTTTGGACCCAAGCTTGTACTCATAATTGTGACACAGGCTACGTCTCCTTTGGTGATCTCTTTTCCTTGAGAATAACACATGACTTTGGCACAGTTTGACGTTGTCTAAATCTACAATAATTTGACTAGAAGACCCGAGACATTTGTAATGTTGTATGTATTCTATGTGTCTTATTTGTGTGTACCTCCACAGGTTTGTTCCTGTCTGGATTTGAATGGGGTATAGACTGCTGCATCCTGCAGGTGATTGACAACGCCAGACCACTTGGCTTGACCACCACTGGCAGGGTTCAGTGACGTGTGGATCAACGGGCATCCCTGTGGTTATATCTTTGGGGTTGGCATATTTAGGGTGATGAAATATTTTATGACTGGGTTGAATGATTTATCAAACACAATCATGCCTAATTCTTGAGCAAATCAGACAGGCTGAGATTATTTGGTATTTTGGTCTGGTGCAGTTGAATATAAATCCCCAGTCAGAGGGTTTATTAGTAATTGCAGGTGAACAAAAGCTGACCTGCACTAGTTCATATGACCCCAACTGTTCTATCCTGGGGAGTGGAGCATTGCATAATCCTGACATGTCAGTGTTTCTGAACAAATGTACCACAATGAAATTTTTGTATTACCTCAATTGTGGGCCTAACTGCATGAAATTGATTTTCAAATGGTGTAAAATAAAATTATCCTTATGAGGCATGTCATAAATCCATTAACTGATTGTTTAACTTTTTAATAAAGACAATGGCACAACAGACTTGACTCAAATTGTGGTTACCCCAAATGAATCCATGGTACAATAAATTCGTTGGTGGCTCTGCAAACTAGTGTAAGTGTTTAAAGGTCATACTTTGGGAGAATGTTTGGCAACCCGGGCCTTTTGAGTGCCGATAATACTTTGCTGGATGTGTAATTGGACGGTTGATTTGAAAATGGAAGTGAATGTTTTACAATCTTCACGGTTTCGAGGGAAGATGCCACATTGTGCAAAGTAATTAAATGCACCAACCCGATGGGGGCGCCGGTGAGGAGCAGCGCTCGAGCCGGCCCAGGATTGGCCAATGGTATGCCACAACTGTTCCTGGAGAAACTTGTGTATGTTCCTCATGGCGAAAGGGATTCAGAAGGGCACACCAGGAATGAAGAGAGCAGTGCGCCTCAAAACGGAACTTTTGCTTTTTGAGAGGTGTTTTGTACCCTTTTTTATCAGGTACTACTTGGGCAGGTAGTCATTGATATATATTAATTAAATATTTCAAACGTGGAGGATAACCATACCGATGTAACTGATTGTACAATATATTGGATTATTACTTCTGACTTGACAGTAACGAATTGTTTACATCAGTTCAGTGGAAAGCATCTGGCTGGCAGAGGAGACCCAACATGTGAGTGTGCCCACTGTGCTCTCTTAACTGAAATTGTCTGTACATTCAATTATGTCAATGTGGAGATGACATTTCAACGTAATTGGGTTAACCCAATCAGGGTTCTTACGTACGTTTGTCATTGAATTCTATATTTTGCCCATTTTCTTTCAGAACCTAATTAAACCGCAGTTGCTGAAAATGTTCTCTAAGGATGGATGCCTGGCTGTGTGTACAGTGATATTTATTCTGTCATCAAGTGAGGCTAGAGGTAAGGGATCAACTTCTTGTTACCTTTGTGCAGTGTATTCAATGTCACAAATAACCTAAACGAAATATGGAAAGAATTATCAGCTTTCGTCTGTCCTCATTGATGTACAAATACATATGAAAATATATATCCATTTGAAAAGCTGAATAATATGTGGATGTGATACTGCACATTTTTGACATAATATATCATCTTTTACACTTTATATACGGCACCCAGTGGCGAACAGTGCTGTTTAAAATGACGGAGGATTATTTTTTTCCCTTTTTTTAATGAGCATGGCCTAATTTCTATTACAGCATATTGGATGACTGTCATTCTTATTCCATTCACCCAGTTCAATGTAACATCGATAGGTTTAGGTTAATACGTGATACTCAAATTTTCCCTATACCCATCACGAGGTTGTTGCAACCTAGCCTATGAATGAAAGTTTACAATGTAGCTGCACACAGTTTGAGAGAAAATGTTGAGGTGACAGACCACCTTGCACACTCTTACCTGCATCGAGCTGATCTAGGGTGTAGTCATTAGTCCAACAGTTTGCTTCCGTTTAAGAAACGGATTCGGCAGTATTGCCGTTACACCGGTGGGCCCCAGTGGAAATAAATTAATAAAACCAAACATTTACCTTGACTTAGAAGAGTTCCAGTCTTGTGCTGGATAGTCATAACCATATAGCTAACATAGCATCCCTCTGTTTGAGCCGGTTCTTTCAAGTAGGCTAAACTAGCTAGCTAAATTAAACTGAACGTTTAAAAAAATAAATCTCTCTTGTTTCTTCATTTTTGAAGAAAATATTTGGTAAAAACTGTTCAAATATTTTTCTCTCTCTTTGAGTCAACCACTCACCACATTTTATGCACGGCAATGCTAGCTAGCTGTAGCTTATGCTTTCAGTACTAGATTCATTCTCAGATCCTTTGATTGGATGTATTGAAGTCAATGTACCAAGCGGGGGATGGAAACTAGCTGTCCTCCAGCTAGATTATGCTGTTGAGGCCACTGTATACATTAATTGCAGAACTGTGTTTTAAGAAATGATTTGGTGATGTGAATATATTTAGTAAAGTTCTTTCTAAAAAGTACAACTTTTTTAATGTTTTACAATTTTTATGAAATTCACTGAGGAGGATGGTCCTCCCCTTCCTCCTCTGAGGAGCCTCCGCAGAATTAGCACCATAGATCATACTGTGTTTCCAAGCAGAGACACTAGTTGATTATTGTTTATATATGTTTATATATACAGTACCAGTCAAAAGTTTGGACACACCTACTCATTCAAGGCTTTTCTACATTGTAGTGAAGACATCAGAACTATGAAATAACACGTATGGAATCATGTAGTGACCAAAAAAGTGTTAAACAAATCAAAATATATTTTAGATTCTTCAAAGTAGTCACCCTTTGCCTTCATGACGGCTTTGCACACTCTTGGCATTCTCTCAACCAGCTTCATGAGGAATGATTTTCCAACAGTCTTGAAGGAGTTCCCACATATGCTGAGCACTTGTTGGCTACTTTTCCTTCACTCTGCAGTCCAACTCATCCCAAACCATCTCAACTGGGTTGAAGTTGGGTGAATGTGGAGGCCAGGTCATCTGAGGCAGCACTCCATCGCTCTCCTTGGTCAAATAGCTCTTACACAGCCTGCAGGTGTGTTTTGGGTCATTGTCCTGTTGACAAACAAATGATAGTCCCACTAAGCGCAAACCAGATGGGATGGCGTGTCGATGCAGAATGTTGTGGAAGCCATGCTGGTTAAGTGTGCCTTGAATTCTAAATAAATCACATAAATCACCAAAGGACAGATTTCCACCGGTCTAATGTCCATTGCTATTGTTTCTTGGCCCAAGCAAGTCTATTATTCTTATTGGTGTCCTTTAGTAGTGCTTTTTCTTGCAGCAATTCGACCATGAAGGCCTGATTCACGCAGTCTCCTCTGAACAGTTGATGTTGAGATGTGTCTGTTACTTGAACTCTGTGAAGCATTTATTTGGGCTGCAATCTGAGGTGCAGTTAACTCTAATCAACTTATCCTCTGCAGCAGATGTACACTACTGTTCAAAAGTCACTTAGAAATGCCCTTGTTTTTGAAATAAATTTGTACAAAAATTGTCCATTAATAAAATAACATCAAATTGATCAGAAATACAGTGTAGACATTGTTAATGTTGTAAATGACTATTGTAGCTGGAAACGGCAGATTTTTTATGTAATATCTACATAGGCGTACGGAGGCCAATTATCAGCAACCATCACTTCTGTGTATCAATGGCACGTTGTTTTAGCTAATCCAAGTTAATAATTTTAAAAGGCTATAGATCATTAGAAAACCCTTTTGAAATTATGTTAGCACAGCATATATATATATATATATATATATATATATATATATATATATATATATATAACGCAACATATAAAGTATTGGTCCCATGTTTCATGAGCTAACATAAAATATCCCAGAAATGTTCCATACTCACAAAATGTTTATTTCTCTCAAATGTTGTTTCATTAACTGTTAGTGAGTATTTCTCCTTTGCCAAGATAATCTAGCCACCTTACAGGTGTGGCATATCAAGAAGCTGATTAAACAACATGATCATTGCACCTTGTGCTGGGGACCATAAAAGGCCACACTAAAATGTGCAGTTATGTCACACAACACAATGCCACAGATGTTTCAGTTTTGAGGGACCGTGCAATTGGCATGCTGTCCACAGGAATGTCCACCAGATCTGTTGCCAGATAATTGAATGTTCATTCCTCCAATGTCTTTTTGGAGAATTTGTCAGTACGTACAACCGGCCTCACAACCACAGACCAAGTGTATGGCTTTGTGTGGGTGAGTGGTTTGCTGATGTCGACATTGTATGCCCCATGGTGGAGGTGGGATCATGGTATGGGCAGGCATACTACGGACAGCAAACACAATTGCATTTTATCGATGGCCATTTAAATGCACAGAAATACCGTGAAGAGATCCTGAGGCCCATTGTTAGGCCCATTTTCTGTAAGATATCTTTGACCAACTGATGCATATCTGTATTCCCAGTCAACTGAAATCCATAGATTAGGGCCTAATGAATTTATTTCAATTGACTGATTTCCTCATATGAATTGTAACTCAGTAAAGTCTTTGAAATTGTTGCATGTTGCATTTATATTGTTGTTCAGTATATACATTCTTTTTTAAATTATTTTTTAATTATTATTATTCATTTGTTTAACCTACAGTTGAAGTCAGAAGTGTACATACACTTTGGTTGGAGTCATTAAAACTTGTTTAATGCACAAATTTCTTGTTAACAAACTATAGTTTTGGCAAGTCAGTTAGGACATCTACTTCGTGCATGACACAAGTCATTTTTCCAACAATTGTTTACAGACAGATTATTGCACTTATAATTCACTGTATCACAATTCCAGTGGGTCAGAAGTTTACATACACTAAGTTGACTGTAACTTTAAACAGCTTGGAAAATTCCAGAAAATGATGTCATGGCTTTAGAAGCTTCTGATAGGCTAATTGACATCATTTGAGTCAATTGGAGGTGTACCTGTGGGTGTATTTCAAGGCCTATCTTCAAACTCCGTGCCTCTTTGCTTGACATCATGGGAAAAACCACAAGAAATCAGCCAAGTCCTCAGAAAAAAAATTGTAGACCTCCACAAGTCTTGTTCATCCTTGGGGAGCAATTTCCAAACGCCTGAAGGTCCCACGTTCATCTGTACAAACAATAGTACGCAAGAATAAACACAATAGGACCATGCAGCCGTCAATACCGCTCAGGAAGGAGGCACGTTTTTATTTTATTTTTATTTGACCTTTATTTAACTAGGCAAGTCAGTTAAGAACAAATTCTTATTTTCAATGACGGCCTAGGAACAGTGGTTAACTGCCTGTTCAGGGGCAGAACGACAGATGTGTACCTTGTCAGCTTAGGGATTTGAACTTGCAACCTACCGGTTACTAGTCCAACGCCCTAACCACTAGGCTACCCTGCCGCCCCGTCTCTTAGAGATGACTATACTTTGGTGCGAAAAGTGTGTCACGTTCAACCTTAGTTCCTTTATTATGTCTTTGTGTTAGTTTGGTCAGGGTGTGAGTTGGGGTGGGTAGTCTATGTTCTTTTTTCTATGTTGTATTTCTGTGTTTGGCCTGGTATGGTTCTCAATTAGAGGCAGCTGTCGATCGTTGTCTCTGATTGAGGATCATACTTAGATAGCCTGTTTTCCCCATGTTGGTTGTGGGTGATTATTTTCCTTGTCAGTGATTGCTCCATACCGGACTGTGGCGGTTTCCATTTATTATCTTATTCTTTTGTTTTCTGTGTTCAGTTATTTCATTAAAATTATATTATGGACACTTACCACGCTGCGTATTGGTCCGATCCTTCCTACTCCTCCTCAGAAGAGGAGGACGAAAACTGTTAGTGCGAATCAATCCCAGAACAACAGCAAATTACCTTGTGAAGATGCTGAAAGAAACAGGTACAAAAGTATCTATATCCACAGTAAAATGAGTCCTATATCGACATAACCTGAAAGGCTGCTCAGCAAGGAAGAAGCCACTGCTCCAAAACCGCCATAAAAAAGCCCAACTACGGTTTGCAACTGCACATGGGGACAAAAATTGTACTTTTTGGAGAAATGTCCTCTGGTCTGATGGAACAAAAATATAACTGTTTGGCCATGATGGCCATCGTTATGTTTGGAGGAAAAAGGGGGAGGCTTGCAAGCTGTTGAACACCATCCCAACCGTGAAGCACGGGGGTGGCAGCATCATGTTGTGGGGGTGCTTTGCTGCAGGAGGGACTGGTGCACTTCACAAAATAGATGGAATCATGAGGCAGGAACATTATGTGGATATGTTGAAGCAACCTCTCAAGACATCGGTCAGGAAGGTAAAGCTTGGTCGCAAATGGGTCTTCCAAATGGACAATGACCCCAAGCATACTTCCAAAGTTGTGGCAAAATGGCTTAAGGACAACAAAGTCAAGGTATTGGAATGGCCGTCAGAAAGCCCTGTCCTCAATCCTATAGAAAATTTGTGGGTAGGACTGAAAAAGCGTGTGCGAGCAAGGAGACCTACAAACCTGACTCGGTTACACCAGCTCTGTCAGGAGGAATGGGCCAAAATTCGTCCAACTTATTGTGGGAAGCTTGTGGAAGGCTACCAGAAATGTTTGACCCAAGTTAAACAATTTAAAGGCAATGGTACCAAATACTTATTTAGTGTATGTAAACTTCTGACCCACTGGGAATGTGATGAAATAAATAAAAGCTGAAATCATTCTCTCTACTATTATTCTGACATTTCACATTCCTTAAATAAAGTGGTGATCCTAACTGACCTAAGACCAGGAATGTTTACTAGGATTAAATGTCGGGAATTGTGAAAAACCAAGTTTAAATGTATTTGGCTAAAGTATATGTAAACTTCTGACTTCAACTGTAATTATTCTCAGCAAATAGTTTAAATTAATAATTATGTTTACTCTACTTCCAATTGCACATTGAAATTTACTGTAAGGTCCAGAAAAAATCGTCTCAGTGGTAAATCTGTTTAATGAATAACTGCTCACCCAGAGAGAGTGGCCTGCGCTGTGTTTACAGACCACGGGGCTGCACATAAATGTGGCTTTTGAAGCAACCCAGTTTTCATCAGTGGAGGAAGGAGGCTGTCAGAGAGCAAGCATACCTTTTCTTGGAGTTGCTGTGGAAATGTAGAGGTACCTAAGTTTGTATCTCCTGCCAAGTTGAAAGCCGTTAACGTATATCAAAGCAGGGCTGATGACATCTGCTGGGCTGTGTGGGTAAACCAGGGGAACAAGTGTTGCTTTATACGGAGCAGAGAGGAGCTGATGGTCTGGCCTCTGTGATCCTCTAGTCTACCCTGCTGACTCTAGTAGACTCAAGGCCACTGGCACTGACATTTCAAATCAAATTTTATTTGTCACATGCACCGAATACTGTGAAATGCTTACTTACAATCCCTAAACTAACAATGTAATTTAAAAAATAATAAGAGTGAAGAAAAAATATTTACTAAATAAACTAAAGTAAAAAATAAAATAAAAGATCAACAATTAACGAGGCTATATACAGGGGGTACCGGTACTGAGTCAATGTGCTGGGGTACTGGTTAGTCAAGGTAATTGAGGTAATATGTACATGTAGATAGGGGTAAAGTGACTATGCATAGATAATATATAATAAATAGCGAGTAGCAGAGGCTTAAAAAAGGGGGGGGGGGGGTCGATGCAAATATTCCGGGTAGCCATTTGATTGGAGGCTAGAAGCTGCTTAGAAGCTTTTTGGTGCTCCGGTACTGCTTCCCATGCGGTAGCTGAGAGAACAGTCTATGACTTGGGTGGCTGGAGTCTTTGGCAATTTTTAGGGCTATAGAGGTCCTGGATGGCAGGAAGCTTGGCCCCAGTGATGTACTGGGCCGTACACACTACCCTCTGTAGCTCCTTGCGGTCGGGGCCGAGATTTTGCCATACCAGACAGTGATGCAACCAGTCAGGATGCTCTTGATGTTGCAGCTATATAACCTTTTGAGGATCTGAGGACCCATGCCAAATCTTTTCAGTCTCCTGAAGGAAAATAGGTGTTTCCGTGCCCTCTTCACGGCGTGTATGGACCATGATAGTTTGTTGGTGATGGGGACACCAAGGAACTTGAAACTCTCAACCTGCTCCACTACAGCTCCGTCGATGAGAATGGGGGCGGGCTCAGCCCTCCTTTTCCTGTCGTCCACGATATCCCCAGAATTGCGCTGTTGGTCTGGCCTCTGTGATCCTCTAGTCTACCCTGCTGACTCAGGATCACTGGCACTGACATGTCACCAGTATGTCAGGAAATCCAATCTAAATTCAGTAAACAACCAGCACAGTCCAAAGTGAATGATTATTGTTTGTTTAATTTGAAGCAACATTACATTTTGTATTTCATTATACCTCATTGGATGGGTATGGCCTATTTGAATTCCCTTTGGATATTCATGTTGAAATTAATTGACTAAATGTTGATTTGAGTGTCAATATTAGGTATTTTTTATTTATTTTTTTATTTCACCTTTATTTAACCAGGTAGGCTAGTTGAGAACAAGTTCTCATTTGCAACTGCGACCTGGCCAAGATAAAGCATAGCAGTGTGAACAGACAACACAGAGTTACACATGGAGTAAACAATTAACAAGTCAATAACACAGTAGAAAAAAAAGGAGTCTATATACAATGTGTGCAAAAGGCATGAGGTAGGCAAATAATTACAATATTGCAGATTAACACTGGAGTGATAAATGATCAGATGGTCATGTGCAGGTAGAAATATTGGTGTGCAAAAGAGCAGAAAAGTAAATAAATAAAAACTGTGGGGATGAGGTAGGTGAAAATGGGTGGGCTATTTACCAGTAGACTATGTACAGCTGCAGCGATCGGTTAGCTGCTCAGATAGCTGATGTTTGAAGTTGGTGAGGGAGATAAAAGTCTCCAACTTCAGCGATTTTTGCAATTCGTTCCAGTCACAGGCAGCAGAGTACTGGAACGAAAGGCGGCCAAATGAGGTGTTGGCTTTAGGGATGATCAGTGAGATACACCTGCTGGAGCGCGTGCTACGGATGGGTGTTGCCATCGTGACCAGTGAACTGAGATAATGCGGAGCTTTACCTAGCATGGCCTTGTAGATGACCTGGAGCCAGTGGGTCTGGCGACGAATATGTAGCGAGGGCCAGCCGACTAGAGCATACAAGTTGCAGTGGTGGGTAGTATAAGGTGCTTTAGTGACAAAACGGATGGCACTGTGATAAACTGCATCCAGTTTGCTGAGTAGAGTGTTGGAAGCCATTTTGTAGATGACATCGCCGAAGTCGAGGATCGGTAGGATAGTCAGTTTTACTAGGGTAAGCTTGGCAGCGTGAGTGAAGGAGGCTTTGTTGCGGAATAGAAAGCCGACTCTTGATTTGATTTTCGATTGGAGATGTTTGATATGAGTCTGAAAGGAGAGTTTGCAGTCTAGCCAGACACCTAGGTACTTATAGGTGTCCACATATTCAAGGTCGGAGCCATCCAGGGTGGTGATGCTAGTCGGGCATGCGGGTGCAGGCAGCGATCGGTTGAAAAGCATGCATTTGGTTTTACTAGCATTTAAGAGCAGTTGGAGGCCACGGAAGGAGTGTTGTATGGCATTGAAGCTCGTTTGGAGGTTAGATAGCACAGTGTCCAATGACGGGCCGAAAGTATATAGAATGGTGTCGTCTGCGTAGAGGTGTAAGGATTTTACTGTTTTTAAACCTTTTTATTCAGTTCAGTATGACACCTGTGATATGTTTCTGAAGTTGACATGCCTTCCTTACTGTAGAATTCTCACTATTGTGTCTCAGGGTTTAAGTGTGATATCATCATCCAGGTGGGCTCTGACTAAAGCTACCTGATGACATTCAGAGAGAGACTGCTGGGCTCTGACTAAAGCTACCTGATGACATTCAGAGAGAGACTGCTGAGCTCTGACTAAAGCTACCTGATGACATTCAGAGAGAGACTGCTGAGCTCTGACTAAAGCTACCTGATGACATTCAGAGAGAGGCCACCACAAGACTGCTGGGCAAATCAGATCTTGACCTTATTCTGTGGATTAGTCAGTCCATTGTTATCTCTGTTGAGCGTTGTGTCTGTTCACTGCACTCCTCTCACACTGTGTGTGTGCGTGCGTGTGTGTGTGCTGGAATGGGTGGGTGGGTGGTAAAAGGGAAAACACTTTGTTGTCGTTGGATTGCTCCTTTCCTTTCTGCCTTGTGCGTGCGTGTGTGTGTGTGTGTGTGTGTGCGCTGGAATGGGTGGGTGGGTGGTAAAAGGGAAAACACTCTGTTGTCGTTGGATTGCTCCTTTCCTTTCTGCCTTGTCTGAGTCATCCTAGGAATGTCATGTCAGAGCCCAGGACGTTGGGAAACGTGTCTCTCTGGCAGTGTAGAGAGAGGTGCTATGCGGGAGGTTTGGAACGGGAACAGGTTCATTGTAAAGTACTGGTTTTGATCCAGGTGAGGGATGCAGCCTATTGGGTTTTGTCTCCGTTATGTATTGTCCCTTGCTGGCCTGATATACAAATACCTCTTGTTATTCTGGTGGGTCAGATCAAGAGTTCACAATCCTCATTTCATTGAAATTTTCTACAGTGTCAGTGTCATGCATTCAAGTATTTATTTTCCCACGAGAGAGTTTAGTGTTTTTGAAGGGCTTCTACTTTTGTGTATGAGTGTGCTTGACATAACTGTTATCATACAGTGTTCACAGTTTAACCATGTGGGTTTAATCCAAAATTCAGTTTCCCCTTGTTCACAGTATGAATCCTCCACTAATCATAGTTATGACTCCCGAGACTGAGCAGGGCTCACGAAAGGAAGTCCAGGCAACATGTATGCCATTGACCGCTGAGAAATACCAAGTCCATGCTGGCTGGCCCTCAATGAATGAAGAATGATGCTGCAGGAGCAGGCACATCACTGGGTGGGCTAGCATAGATCCGCTCCACACACCAGCCAGCGAAGATAAAGTGTGAACACAGCCAGGTTGTGGAATGTTCTTGTTCCTCCTCTCCCTGGTGCGTCGAGAGAGTTCCTGTTTCTCACTGGCTCTTTGTGGTGTCTGGATTGGAAAGAAGTAGCCCACATTGACCTCCAGACACTAAGGCTCTAGCTAGTCTATCAGCCACTGCCAGCCCAACCCAGCTCAGTGCCCCGATGCTCAGCCACTCTCACCCAGCGTCCATGGTTCTGTGCCGGCTATCAGAGCTCCAGGACCAGCCAGCCATCTGCCGGACCGACATGTTCAGATGGGCTTGGAGATTGCTGTCTCTGAGCTGATTTAAAGCTCCAAGTCAACCAGACCGTACCCAAAGCTAATAAATAGGAAGTTGTTTAATTAGTACTTCCACTCAGCGGTACAGAACTCTGAAGAAACGGTTTCTTTCTCCGACACAGTGACAGTCATGTTTGTTCTTTTTCCTTTTTGTTGTCTTGGACATACATCAAAGAACCCACCTTGCGCTTTAGCATCTCAATCTGAAAATGATTTTGAGGAGTGTAGTTGGTGTTAAATGAGACATAGTAACATGCTGCATACTGCACAGTGTCAGTGAGGGAGTGTTTGTGCCATGGCCTCTCCTCCCAGAGACCTCACAGCACAACAAGGCCTTCTGGCCAATCAAGGCCCCTAAACAACCTTGTAACAATGTAATGAATAAATAGGAGATCGGGTTCAGCTGATAGGCACACAGCCAGGCTGCTGATTATACAGGCTCTGCTGAGCTATGGGGACTGACTGGAGCCACGGGGACTGACTGAAGCCACGGGGACTGACTGGAGCCACAGGGACTGACTGGAGCCACGGGGACTGACTGGAGCCACGGGGACTGACTGGAGCCAAGGGGACTGACTGGAGCCACGGGGACTGACTGGAGCCAAGGGGACTGACTGGAGCCAAGGGGACTGACTGGAGCCACGGGGACTGACTGGAGCCACGGAGACTGACTGGAGCCAAGGGGACTGACTGGAGCCAAGGGGACTGACTGGAGCCACGGAGACTGACTGGAGCCACAGGTACTGACTGGAGCCACAGGACTGACTGGAGCAAGGGGACTGACTGGAGCAAGGGGACTGACTGGAGCCACGGGGACTGACTGGGGACTGAATGAGGCCATGGGGACTGACTGGCACCATGGGGACTGGGGATTGGACTGGCCTCTTCAGCCTCTGATGGCCAGCAGTGTAGTCTGGCACAAATCCACTTGTCAGGAGGGTGGAGGATGGATTGAACCCTGGACTTAAGTTTCTTTAAGTTTCCTGGTTACAACTTGTTTAGAAATAAACACTTAAGGCCTCATATCCCAGTATGTTTGAGGTACGTTAGAAGGATTGCAGGCGGCTGCAAACTTGTCTTTTAAAACTGATTATTGTAATACTATCTGTCTTGAGTCCACACTGTTCTGTCCATTCTCTTATGGTATTTCCCCTATCTTCAGAATATCTTCCATGTTCATCTCTTGCCTGATCCGTCTGAGTGCTGTTTGCTAGTACCTCTTCCAGCTGGCTGTCTGATTATGTGCAGGGTCCTGTTTGAAGGTGTGCACACAGTTAAACAGTATCAGGTGCCGCCTGGGCTTCGCATCGAGGACCTGACAGTGTCTGAAGATGCAAACAAGAGCTGTAGCCAGAGCTGGCTCTCCTCTGACTGCTGTCCTGCTGCCCTGTCTTGCTACTCTGTTCTGCTGCTCTGTCCCTAACAGAGCGGAGGTCCAGTCTCATCCTATAGACAGCCTGAAGACACAGGTAATGCGGAGGGATACCAGGAGGGCTTGGTGTGCCAGGAGAATGACTGATGTCAGCCAGGATATAATGTAGTGCTAATGTTACTGATGTTTTTAGATTATGACTCATGGGTCAAGCTTAGAAGACAACAGAGTTTTTTGTCAATTGTGTAGATGAAGGAAACTCAGACCATTACTGTGGACCTATTGAAGCCTGTTGTCCACCAAGATGACCCTGCTAAAGGCCAATATGTCAGGTATTATACACTTAACTCTGAATGGGATCATGTGTGTGTTAACACAAGCCCACCTTTCTCATATTGTGGTTGTTTTTACATTTTACTCTTAATTTTTGGCCTGGAAACGGACAGCTTGGCTTATGCTCCTGACTGTGTTCTCTGGCTCCATACAGCTAGTGCTCGTACAGCTAGTGCTCCGTACAGCTAGTGCTCCGTACAGCTAGTGCTCCGTACAGCTCCGTACAGCTAGTGCTCGTTAACCAACACATTTTCATTAGGGAGAAGCCTTCTTATTAGATTGGAACATGATGTTCATTGTGGCAGATCTCACAGTGAGTGAAGCACGCACCAATGTGTTAACGTCCGGCTCTTACCAGTCCATAAGAATTCAGCTTGCCAAACCCCATATTGTATATCTCACTCCATCTTTTTTCAATTCCACAGGAGAATTGTTTTGAAGTAGGTCCCAGTTGTCTTTGTTGTTGTGATCTCCGTTAAGCGTGTGGTGTTTCGCGTGAGGGGAAAGGAACTTAACGTAAACAAGCCAGTTAATGAGTTGCATTTGGTTTGAAGCATATTGCTCAAGCATGGCTATTTGAGAAGTGTTGGTATTTATAGAAGAGACATTAAAACACGAAGGAAGGAGAGCGGCTGGTGTTCAAACATTCCCTGGTTTAGATGAAGGCCCCCACTCTGCTGGAGGTCAGTGAGGTGTCAACCTGAGTGTGCCCTGGGTGTGCTCTTTACCTGCCTGAGCCCGAAGCTGCACTGTTTGCACAGGTGGGAGAGGGTACCTTGGAGTGAATGAGAGATTGGAAAGCCACTGTCATCCCTCCCTCCATTGTTCACTCCATTCCCGTGGATTTAGCTTGTCGGAGCAGCGCACTGGTACAAGACCAGGCCGAGTGTTCGTCACGACCAATTTGTTCTCATGTGGGGCCCCTCCTCCTAATGGAAGCTTGCTTTGTGGCAGTCTCTTTGTCCCATGGTAAAGGTGGGATTACACAGCATTTAACCAGGAGGATTACAGGAGCCTACCAACCAGCACCACTCCTCATAGCCTTACAATCTAGGCTTTTAAAATGTCACAGAACAGACGCTGTGAATATGCCCATTCTGTGCGTTTGTCCCATTGACTCAGGGCGGCTTCTCTGTAGAATCCTGTGGTTTTCTCAGAACACCAACATTCCAGGCATTTAGAACCTGTGGCTCAACGGAAGGGCCTCCTTAATGGCTTTCATCCCTACTCTGCTGCTTCACCCATTCAATGGCAGCTAGATCCCACTACTGCCTGGCCCTGGTTCAATGCCGTAGGTCACACAATGTTATGGGACTAAGCAGCACAGTGCTAATGAAAGGCTCCCCTGATGAAAGAGAGAGAGAGGGAGTGTCCACCCGGCCCCCCTGATGAAAGAGAGGGAGCGCCCACCCGGCCCCCCTGATGAGAGAGGGGGAGCCCCAACCCGGCTCCCCTGATGAGAGAGGGAGGGTGCGCCCACCCGGCTCCCCTGATGAAAGAGAGAGAGAAGGAGCGCCCACCCGGCCCCCCTGATGAGAGAGAGAGGGTGCGCCCACCCGGCTCCCCAGATGAAAGAGAGGGAGCGCCCACCCGGCCCCCCTGATGAGAGAGGGGGAGCCCCAACCCGGCTCCCCTGATGAGAGAGAGAGGGTGCGCCCACCCGGCTCCCCTGATGAAAGAGAGAGAGAAGGAGCGCCCACCCGGCCCTCCTGATGAAAGAGAGAGGGGGAGCGCCCACCCGGCCCCCCTGATGAAAGAGAGAGAGAGGGAGCGCCCACCCGGCCCCCTAATGAAAGAGAGAGAGGAAGCGCCCACCCGGCCCCCCTGATGAAAGAGAGAGGGGTAGCGCCCACCCGGCTCCCCTGATGAAAGAGAGAGAAGGAGCGCCCACCCGGCCCCCTAATGAAAGAGAGAGAGGGAGCGCCCACCCGGCTCCCCTGATGAAAGAGAGAGAGAAGGAGCGCCCACCCGGCCCTCCTGATGAAAGAGAGAGGGGAGCGCCCACCCGGCTCCCCTGATGAAAAAGAGCGCCCACCCGGCCCCCTGATGAAAGAGAGAGAGAGGGAGCGCCCACCCGGCCCCCTAATGAAAGAGAGAGAGGGAGCGCCCACCCGGCCCCCCTGATGAAAGAGAGAGGGGTAGCGCCCACCCGGCTCCCCTGATGAAAGAGAGAGAAGGAGCGCCCACCCGGCCCCCTAATGAAAGAGAGAGAGGGAGCGCCCACCCGGCTCCCCTGATGAAAGAGAGAGAGAAGGAGCGCCCACCCGGCCCTCCTGATGAAAGAGAGAGGGGGAGCGCCCACCCGGCTCCCCTGATGAAAGAGAGAGGGGGAGCGCCCACCCGGCCCCCCTGATGAAAGAGAGAGAGAGGGAGCGCCCACCCGCCCCCTAATGAAAGAGAGAGAGGGAGCGCCCACCCGGCCCCCCTGATGAAAGAGAGGGGGGGTGCGCCCACCCGGCTCCCCTGATTGAAAGAGAGAGAGAAGGAGCGCCCACCCGGCCCTCCTGATGAAAGAGAGAGGGGGAGCGCCCACCCGGCTCCCCTGATGAAAGAGAGAGGGGGAGCGCCCACCCGGCCCCCCTGATGAGAGAGGGGGAGCCCCAACCCGGCTCCCCTGATGAGAGAGAGAGGGTGCGCCCACCCGGCTCCCCTGATGAAAGAGAGAGAGAAGGAGCGCCCACCCGGCCCTCCTGATGAAAGAGAGAGGGGGAGCGCCCATCTGGCCCTCCTGATGAAAGAGAGAGGGAGCGCCCACCCGGCTCCCAAGATGATAGAGGGGGAGAGAGGGAGCGCCCACCCGGCCCCCCTGATGAAAGAGCAAGAGGGAGCGCCCACCCGGCTCCCCTGATGAAAGAGAGAGGGGGAGCGCCCACCCGGCTCCCCTGATGAAAGAGAGAGGGGCAGCGCCCATCCGGCCACACTGTGATCCTACAGCAGCAGCAGGTTTGTGTAAAGCAGTAGTGGTCTGGCCCTCCCTGGCCCTATGCTACACGTTCTTGTCTGGGTGAATGTTATGCAGCCCTCCCTGCGCTCCCTACCTTGCCCTCCCTGCCCTACACCCTCTCTCCCTGCCTAGTCCTCCCTGCCCTCCATTCCCTGCCCTCCCTCCCTGCCTGCCTACCTTGCCCTCCCTGCCCTTCCCTCTCTCCCTGCCCTCCTCTCTCTCCCTGCCTAGTCCTCCCTGCCCTGACCTCTCTCCCTGCCTTCCATGCCCTGTCCTCCGTTCCTACCTTCCCTCCCTGGCCCTGTGCAACACGCTCTTGTCTCTGTGATTGTTATCCAAGCTACCCTGCCCTTCCTCCCTCCCTGCCTTGCCCTCCCTCCCTGCCCTGCCCTCTCTACCTAGTCTGCTCTGGCATGCACATCACGCAGTGACAGACAGACCAGCAGCCTCAGCGGTAGCAAGCTGTGTCTGTGAGACACAGCTGAACATGTAAACATTAAATACTGTCGAGCCAGAGCCAAACCAGGATTAGGAGCCTGGCATGAGACCCTAGCTGTCTGTCGGTGTGGACTGTTGACACAAAGGGTTGTGTTTAATAAGCAGGTGCTCATTACTTCTGATGGGGCCGGCGTTCTACAACATTACCCAGAATCCCTGTGGAGCTGTGGCTCTGTTTATGAGGGCAAAATTGGCGCATTGTTGCCCTTCCCTGTGGTCTGAGATGCTGGTGGTCCACCCTGTGTGTGAACAGATACATGTAGTCCCATACCACCTCCACTGGCTGACTACAGGCCAGGGCTGTGGGTTGGGTCCTCTTACCTTTATAACATTGTGCCCAGATCTGATAGGAAACAACACAACTATGGAACCTGAGCCTCCAGGCTTTAGACAGAGTGTGTAGATAGAGCGCCCAGTCCCCATCACTCCCTCCTCTGACTCACATGAATTCCATTCACGCTGAAAGGAGAGAAGGACATTTATATCTGCTCCAGTGAGTGTGTTAGGACCGGTGGTATGGAGAGGGGAGTCAGAGGTGGGTACATCATTGCCCCCATGCCCATACTACACAATCACCCACCCACCTCCGCACATGGGCCTGATGTCAGGGCGAACAGATCAGGCCTTGTGCCCCTGCCAGCTTCTGCCATGGTGGAGGTGGAGCGGGCATAGCATTTGCTCCAACATGCCAGAGCTAAAAAGAGGCAGACACTCGACGTCACCCTCCAGAAATGTAAAATGGTCTGAATTTAAGGAATGACCAGGTTTCTGTGTGTTTTTCTATGAAGGTAGGGGAGCGAGTGTTCAAATTTATTTACATTCCTGTTAGTGAGCATTTCTCCTTTTGCCAAGACAATCCATCCAACTGACATGTGTGGTATATCAAGAAGCTTATTAAACAGCATGATCATTACACAGGTGCACCTTGTGCCTGGGGTAATAAAAGGCCACTCTAAAATGTGCAGTTTTGTCACACAACACAATGCCACAGATGTTTCAAGTGTGAAATTGGTATGCTGACTGCAGGAATGTCCACCAGAGCTGTTGCCAGATAATTGAATGTTCATTTCTCTACCATAATCCACCTCCAAAGTGGTTTTAGAGAATTTGGCAATATGTCCAACTGGCCTCACAACCCCAGACCACGTGTAACCACATCAGCCCAGGACCTCAACATCTGGCTTTTTCACCTGCGGGATCGTCTGAGACCAGCCACCTGAACAGCTGATGAAACTGTGGGTTTGCACAACCAAATCATTTCTGCACCAACTGCCAAAAACTGTCTCATCTGCATGCTCGTCGTCCTCACCAGGGTCGTGACCTGACTGCAGTTCAGCGTCGTAACCGACTTCAGTGGACAAATGCTCACCTTCGATAGCCACTGGCAGGCTGGAGAAGTGTGCTCTTCACGGATGAATCCTGGTTTCAACTGTACTGGACAGATGGCAGACTGTGTGTATGGCGTCATGTGGGCGAGCGGTTTGCTGATGTCAACGTTGTGAACAGAGTGCCCCATGGTGGCGGTGGGGTTATGGTATGGGTAGGTATAAGCTATGGACCAAGAACACAATTGCATTTTTATCGATGACAATTTGAATGCACAGAGATACCGTGACGAGATCCTGAGGCCCATTGTCCTGCCATTCATCCGCCACCATCACCTCATGTTTCAGCATGATACAGCCCCATGTCGCAAGGATCTGTACACAGTTCTTCCATGGCCTACATACTCACAAGACATGTCACCCATTGAGCCTGTTTCGGATGCTCTGGATTGACGTGTACGACAGCGTGTTCCAGTTCCCGACAAGATCCAGCAACTTTGCAAAGCCATTGAAGAGGAGTGGGACAACATTCCACAGGCCACAATCGACAGCCTGATCAACTCTATGTGAAGGAGATGTGTTACGCTGCATGAGGCAAATACTGACTGGTTTTCTGATCCACGCCCCTACTTTATTTTTAAGGTATCTGTGACCAATAGATGCATATCTGTATTCACGGTCATGTGAAATCCATAGATTAGGGCCTAATGAATTGATTTAAATGGACTTGATTTCCTTATATGGACCATAAAATCAGTCAAATCAGTCAAATGAAATTGTTGCATGTTGCGTTTATATTTTTGTTCAGTGTAATTGATTAAGTGTTGTGTAGCTCCTAGGATGACAGGATGGATTAGTACCTAGCTGCTCCTCTATAGACTAACAGCTGGACCTGGGATAGCACAGGAGAGGACAGGGGACCCCTTTTATAGACATAAACAAGATTTAAGGGAAGACACAAGGATGAGGGTTTTCAGGATGTAGGGAGTATTCAGGTAGATGTCACTCAACTGAGAAAGGGATCAGAGTGAGGAATGGGAAGAAGAGATGGGACCCTACCATTATAAATAGCCTGACCAAGAATTTGCCTAAGTAATGGGCCAAAGTTATTAGATATGAAGGTAGCAGGCCTGCATGCAGGAATGACTACTAATGAGGAGTTGACTGACTGGGTGTTTGATTGAGGAGTGGGAGTGACAGACACCGGGGTGAACCAGAGGTAGACAGGGGGATTGTTTACTCTGTTGACCAAGCCCTCGTATTGTTGTCTTTGACTCATTTTCCTATACATTACCATGTCACGCATCAGGCCAACGGTGTAATCTCTCACCGGTGATCTGGAACCTGATTTCCACACACTAGATCGAGACCTGGCTCTGTTTGGTCTAACCGTCCTATCAGTGAAGGCAAACATTACATTAGGCCTCTCTGCCTAGCCCCCCCCCCCCCCATGCCAGGATATGGGCACAGAGATGAGCAGGGTTGCTCTCTGAATGAGAAGAGATCAAACTCAAGATGGATGGCACCTTGGCAGGAACTCGTTTAAAGGCTGCCTATCTTCTGCCTGATAACATTGTATCAGCACTGTGGTGTTTGACTTCTCTCCTCGCTTGCCGTTGAAAGCTGCTCATATACTTGCGATGTCTCTTCTTATGAATCCAGCTGTAATGGTATCGTCCACCAGCCTGTCTGGACACCACCCCAGAAGAGCTTCTCTCAATATGATCTTTTGATGAGCTGTCCTTTGATGGAAGTTATTGCAGTGCTCTCCCTTGTTCTAGTCTGAAGGACACATGTTCAGTAGTCCTTCGCGATGAGCATGTGGCGATCTGTATGTGTCCATTCTACTCTACTCACAGCAACAAGCAGGTTCCTCCAATATCTTCCTTCCAATCTCTCTCTCTCTGTCTCTCCTTCCTCTCTAGCTCTCACTCTCTCGCTCTCTATCTCTCCCACTCATCTCAAAGCCCTGCTACTTCCTTAACCATAATAATTTATCCAGGCAGAGCACTGTCGAGGTCCGTTTGAAGCTCTCCGTATGACACCAGCCCAGCTCCTTCCTCCTGACTCTGGTGAGGCCGCCCCAGCTTCAAAGCTCCTCTGGGGCTGCGGCTCGGGGGCGGCCTCCCTTTCCCATAAATCCTCCCTGAAATCAAAAACCCCTATCAAAATGTCTAAAACAGAGTGGGCCACGAGAGTACAAGCACAGTGGAGATTTAAAGTGATCCCTGGTTATCCATAGGTTAGGCGACCTCCTTCTGTCTTACACAGATTAAATGTCTTGGCTGGTTCCAGCTGTTTTGGATTCTGCTGCACTGAAATCCCTCTGACAACCAGACCAGTAACAGTTTCACCACTGCACTGAGGACGTCATGTCGTTCCTCTTTGTTGTTGTTGATGTCGTTACCTGTCTGGATCAATAGGATTCATCGGCCTTCATTCCCAATGGTGGAAGTAGGAATGTTGTTTGCTGTAGGTTGTGGCACTGGGAGGTCTGTCTGTCAGGATGTCCCGTCTGCTGATGGAGTATCACTCTCAGCTCAACAGCAACTTGGATTTAAAAAAACACTGAATGGGGAAGACATTCAAACTTAACAAGACAAATTAGGAAAAAAGGCTGACATTAATTTCAGATCAATGCTGCTATACATCTGTGTGCGTGTGTGTGCGTATGTGTGTCTGTGTATGTATGATTGTGCACGTGTGTGTGTGTGTGTGTCACTCCCCGTTTCTACCACACTTGGCCCTCCCTGTCATTGTTAGACAGAGAACAGAAGGCAGGTGTAGGGCTTGGTGGGATCTACCAGGCAGGGTGTTTATTACGCTTCAATAGGGAGGAGGAAGGCTGTTTATGTTGTTTCCAGAGCTGGAGCATGGGTCTAGGTGCATGGGTCTAGGAGCATGGGTCGAGGAGCATGGGTCGAGGAGCATGGGTCTAGGTGCATGGGTCTAGGTGCATGGGTCTAGGAGCATGGGTCGAGGAGCATGGGTCGAGGAGCATGGGTCGAGGAGCATGGGTCTAGGTGCATGGGTCGAGGTGCATGGGTCGAGGTGCATGGGTCGAGGTGCATGGGTCTAGGAGCATGGGTCGAGGAGCATGGGTCTAGGTGCATGGGTCGAGGAGCATGGGTCTAGGTGCATGGGTCTAGGAGCATGGGTCTAGGAGCATGGGTCGAGGAGCATGGGTCTAGGTGCATGGGTCGAGGAGCATGGGTCGAGGAGCATGGGTCTAGGTGCATGGGTCGAGGAGCATGGGCCTAGGAGCATGGGCCTAGGAGCATGGGTCGAGGAGCATGGGTCTAGGTGCATGGGTCTAGGTGCATGGGTCTAGGTGCATGGGTCTAGGTGCATGGGTCTAGGAGCATGGGTCGAGGAGCATGGGTCTAGGTGCATGGGTCGAGGAGCATGGGTCTAGGTGCATGGGTCTAGGAGCATGGGTCTAGGAGCATGGGTCGAGGAGCATGGGTCTAGGTGCATGGGTCTAGGTGCATGGGTCTAGGAGCATGGGCCTAGGAGCATGGGTCGAGGAGCATGGGTCTAGGTGCATGGGTCTAGGTACATGGGTCTAGGAGCATGGGTCTAGGAGCATGGGTCGAGGAGCATGGGTCTAGGTGCGTGGGTCTAGGTGCGTGGGTCTAGGAGCGTGGGCCTAGGAGCGTGTGTCGAGGAGCGTGTGTCGAGGAGCGTGGGTCGAGGAGCGTGGGTCGAGGAGCGTGGGTCGAGGAGCGTGGGTCGAGGAGCATGGGCCTAGGAGCATGGGCCTAGGAGCATGCGTCGAGGAGCATGGGTCGAGGAGCGTGGGCCTAGGAGCGTGGGCCTAGGAGCGTGGGTCGAGGAGCATGGGTCGAGGAGCGTGGGCCTAGGAGCATGGGTCGAGGAGCATGGGTCGAGGAGCGTGGGTCTAGGTGCGTGGGTCTAGGTGCGTGGGTCTAGGAGCGTGGGCCTAGGAGCAGGAGCGTGGGTCGGCGTGGGAGGTGCGTGGGGTGCGAGGAGCGTGGGCCGAGGAGCGTGGGCCGAGGAGCGTTGGCCGAGGAGCGTGGGCCGAGGAGCGTGGGCCTAGGAACATGGGTCGAGGAGCATGGGTCGAGGAGCATGGGCCGAGGAGCATGGGTCGAGGAGCATGGGTCGAGGAGCATGGGTCGAGGAGCATGGGCCTAGGAAAGAGCTGCCTCTATAGAGCCAATGGTCAGTCAGGTACCTCTCTGTCTCAGTCCAGCTGGAGCATTTCAACAAGACTACATCTCCTACTGCAGGGTTTCTCAACAGGTGGTTTTAGCAGCAGCAGCAGCTGTGTGTGTGTGTGTGTGTGTGTGTGTGTGTGTGTGTGTGTGTGTGTGTGTGTGTGTGTGTGTGTGTCCAACCAGACTGACTGACAGACTCCCTCTACTCTCCTCCTCCTCTTCTGTCTTTTATTCCACCTCTCCCCGGTTGTGTGTGATTGTGAGCAAGCTCTTGGATCAGATCGGGGAGAAGGAAGGCTCTTTACTTCAGCCTCTTGGTCTCACTCTCATCTGGTGCTGCCTGATTTATTGGCAGCCAGGCTGTTTCAATGAGGCTACCCAGATATTGCCAGGCTGTTTCAATATTTCAACTAACAATACTAAGTCATATCTTGCCATTTTCCCAGTAAGGTGAATTAGTGGTCAATGTAATGATTTGTTTATGACAGAATGCTGTGGTAACATTCAAACCTGCTGAAATAGGTCTTTATGGTCAACCTTTTGTTCTATTCGTGGAGACAGGGGAATTTTGATTCCATACTTGGTGCCGTGAAACCGTCTCGGTCTAACATTCTGGAATGTGCTGTAATTTAATTCCGTCTCCAAAACAATCTTTACTTTTTTCTGCTGCTTTTTCTTCTGGCACTTTCCTGGATGGCAACCAGTAGACTCCAGGTGAAAACACTTCACTCCTACACAGAGATGTGTAGTGCAGAGAGAGAGAGAGAAATCATTTTTCAATTTCCATAATCTTGGCAGTTCTCACAGCAGCTGCTGGTACAGCTACAGGATGTGACGGTACCAGGCATGAATGAGCCCTGCCGTCCAACACACACATAACCGGGCTCCAGTTCTGAGGCAGCGCAGGAGGGCCAGAGGAAATGGACCCCGGAGCTCTCATGGGAGTCTCAGAGCGCTGAACGAACAGGATGAAAAGAACGTTGTGCACGCAAGGACCGTACCGAAAGAAGGCAAGAAATTCCCCGTCAAATAGTTGACTTAACTTCCCCGAAGTTGCCCCTCGCTCTTCTTGAGAAGGGTTATGTTTTTGAGTGGACTTTGGGTGGACCCAAGTTGGTTTGTTTTGCTGATTGGAATGTTCCCTTGGGGTAGCCTGACCCAGTTCTATACAGGCCTTCTCACACAGGGCCTATCTGTGTTTGTGGGCCTGGACACGTACAGATTGTGGTGTGGAGTGGTGACACAGGGCCCCCTCAGAATCAGACAGACACGGCAGGCCAGTGTTAGTTAGGGGGAAGCAGGTCTCTGGTCTGCCTTTGTAATTCCATTTTATTTTCCATGGTTCGTCTGGTTCACCGGCCCAAGGTCAGTTGACCCAGTGTTGCCAGCGGCAACAGAAAGAATCAAATGTTTCATGTGATAGACGGAGTCAGTAAAACATCTTTATGTGTTTTGAATTAAGCAGCAAATGAAGTGTACAGTACTGGCTATTCTTGAATGGTGGAATTATATTCAGTTGATATAAATGACTTAGCCAGCAAATACACAAGGCCCATTGATACAATAACATGGAAATGGAATGAAAAGTTGTGTGAAATATGAAAGGAAACTATGCTATGAAACGTTGATTAATGTGCACTGTCCCTCTAAAAATAAAATCAACTCAAACAATCCCCAATGTATGAATAGAGCAGCTTGTCCAGCTTCATAGCAAATGGGGCATGATTCAACCATGGATCCTGTCCACTGCAGGCTACTGTATAATACCCATGAGCAGAACTTTACTATGTCTTACCAGATGCCCAGGTCTGGCGAATAACTCTGATGAATAAGTCAAAGAAGTATTAGCTGTAAACTGATAGGTAAATGATTAAGTTTGTTTGATCAAGTTGTTGTGGAGTATAATCACAATCAGCCAATCAATCAAATGTATTTTAAAAAGCCATTTTTTACATCAGCAGTTGTCAAAGTGCTTTACAGATACTCAGCCTAAAACCCCAAAGAGCAAGCAATGCAGAGGCAGAAGCCCAGTGGATCCAATATGACACAGGGTTTATATTTAGAAAGGAAAGCTGTAGAGAAAAAAATATTTTGTGGAACTGAACAATGACTGTACTCTGCCCATCTCTCTGCTCCTTCCAGGTCCACCGTGGGTGAGTCGTCAGGTGGAGGAGCGTCAGACGGCCAGGCTGGGGCGGACGGTGCGGCTTGCGTGCCCCGTAGAGGGTGACCCTCCTCCCCTGGTGCTGTGGGTGAAGGATGGGCGTAACGTCCACCCGGGCTGGAGCCGCTACCGGGTGCTAAAAAAGAGCCTGAAGATCAAAGAGGTGGAGCTGGGAGACGCGGGGGTTTACATGTGCCGCGTCACCAACGGCTTCGGAAGTATCACTCTCAACTACACCCTCATCGTCATGGGTAAGGCCAGGGAGGGACTGACTTGATCCATAGTCAGTGCACACCCTTGTACTGCATACACACACTGTAAATACAAATATTACATACACACTTCATGCTTTATGTTCCAATTATCTTCAACTCCTTTAACTCCTTTCATATCAAACCTCAGGAGAACATTACAGAACCCCAGCATATCCTCTGTCAGGTTTCATATCAAACCTCCGGAGAACATTACAGAACCCCAGCAGATCCTCTGTCAGGTTTCATATCAAACCTCAGGAGAACATTACAGAACCCCAGCAGATCCTCTGTCAGGTTTCATATCAAACCTCAGGAGAACATTACAGAACCCCAGCAGATCCTCTGTCAGGTTTCATATCAAACCTCAGGAGAACATTACAGAACCCCAGCAGATCCTCTGTCAGGTTTCATATCAAACATCAAGAGAACAAAGAGAGGCTTCTTTACGTGCTTCTCCTGTCACACTGCACCCAGGTACTTGTTTCTAGTGCCGGTAACTTCATCCAGTGTTCCTTATTTTATATGCACTGTTGGGGGTTTCACCCCCCTCTGACACAATGAGAAATTCATTTAAAAACGAATTCAATAAGGGAGTATATGGCGTGTGTGTCAGTGTGTGAGGTTGTGTGGTAAAAGAGTGAACTCTGGAAGGTGATTGGAGGGGGTGGGGGAGGGTGTAGAGGGTTGTGGGAGGTGTAACACTAGATGACCTGTAACACTAGATGACCTGCACCACTAGATGACCTGCACCACTAGATGACCTGCACCACTAGATGACCTGCAGCACTAGATGACCTGCACCACTAGATGACCTGCACCACTAGATGACCTGCACCACTAGATGACCTGCACCACTAGATGGATGACCTGTAACACTAGATGGATGACCTGTAACACTAGATGGATGACCTGTAACACTAGATGATCTGCACCACTAGATGGATGACCTGTAACACTAGATGACCTGCACCACTAGATGGATGACCTGTAACACTAGATGGATGACCTGTAACACTAGATGACCTGCACCACTAGATGGATGACCTGTAACACTAGATGGATGACCTGTAACACTAGATGGATGATCTGCACCACTAGATGATCTGCACCACTAGATGACCTGCACCACTAGATGACCTGCACCACTAGATGATCTGCACCACTAGATGACCTGCACCACTAGATGACCTGCACCACTAGATGACCTGTGTCCTGCACCACTAGATGACCTGTTGCCTGCACCACTAGATGACCTGCACCACTAGATGACCTGCACCACTAGATGACCTGCACCACTAGATGGATGACCTGTAACACTAGATAGATGACCTGCACCACTAGATGACCTGCACCACTAGATGACCTGCACCACTAGATGGATGACCTGTAACACTAGATGGATGACCTGTAACACTAGATGATCTGTACCACTAGATGATCTGCACCACTAGATGACCTGCACCACTAGATGACCTGTTGCCTGCACCACTAGATGACCTGTTTCCTGCACCACTAGATGACCTGTTGCCTGCACCACAAGATGACCTGCACCACAAGATGACCTGCACCACTAGATGACCTGCACCACTAGATGACCTGCACCACTAGACGACCTGAAGCTTGCATCACTATAAATCTGCTCTGGTCCAGTGATGATGATAGGCTCTGAGTGAGGAGTTGTGACGAGCGGTGCGAGCACAGATAAGGATAGCAGCCACTGTGTGTGTGTGTGTGTGTGTGTGTGTGTGTGTGTGTGTGTGTGAACGTACAGTGGGGCAAAAAAGTATTTAGTCAGCCACCAATTGTGCAAGTTCTCCCACTTCAAAAGATGAGAGAGGCCTGTAATTTTCATCATAGGTACACTTCAACTATGACAGACAAAATGAAGTAAAGAAATCCAGAAAATCACATTGTAGGATTTTTAATGAATTTATTTGCAAATTATGGTGGAAAATAAGTATTTGGTCACCTTCAAACAAGCAAGATTTCTGGCTCTCACAGACCTGTAACTTCTTCTTTAACTTCTTGGGTCGAGCAATCCCGTATCCGGGAGCGTAATCATAGCCTCAAGCTCATTACCATAATGCAACGTTAACTATTCATGAAAATCGCAAATGAAATGAAATAAATATATTGGCTCACAAGCTTAGCCTTTTGTTAACAACACTGTCATCTCAGATGTTCAAAATATGCTTTTCAACCATAGCTACACAAGCATTTGTGTAAGAGTATTGATAGCTAGCATAGCATTAAGCCTAGCATTCAGCAGGCAACATTTTCACAAAAACAAGAAAAGCATTCAAATAAAATCATTTACCTTTGAAGAACTTCGGATGTTTTCAATGATGAGACTCTCAGTTAGATAGCAAATGTTCAGTTTTTCCAAAAATATTATTTGTGTAGGAGAAATCGCTCCGTTTTGTTCATCACGTTTGGCTAAGAAAAAAAACTGAAAATTCAGTCATTACAACGCCGAACTTTTTTCCAAATTAACTCTATAATATCGACAGAAACATGGCAAATGTCGTTTAGAATCAATCCTCAAGGTGTTTTTCACATATCTATTCGATGATAAGTCATTCGTGGCAGTTGGGTTTCTCCTCTGAAGCAATTGGAAAAATACACGCAGCTGGAGATTACGCAATAATTGCAACGGAGGACACCAAGCGAGCACCTGGTAAATGTAGTCTCTTATGGTCAATCTTCCAATGATATGCCTACAAATACGTCACAATGCTGCAGACACCTTGGGGAAACGACAGAAAGTGTAGGCTCATTCCTTGCGCATTCACAGCCATATAAGGAGACCTTCAAAATCTGGGGCATTTCCTGTTTGAAATTTCATCTTGGTTTCGCCTGTAGCATCAGTTCTGTGGCACTCACAGATAATATCTTTGCAGTTTTGGAAACGTCAGAGTGTTTTCTTTCCAAAGCTGTTAATTATATGCATAGTCGAGCATCTTTTCGTGACAAAATATCTTGTTTAAAACGGGAATGTTTTTTTATCCAAAAATTAAGAGCGCCCCCTATATCGAAGAAGTTAAGAGGCTCCTCTGTCCTCCACTCGTTACCTGTATTAATGGCACCTGTTTGAACTTGTTATCAGTATAAAAAGACACCTGTCCACAACCTCAAACAGTAACACTCCAAACTCCACTATGGCCAAGACCAAAGAGCTGTCAAAGGACACCAGAAACAAAATTGTAGACCTGCACCAGGCTGGGAAGACTGAATCTGCAATAGGTAAGCAGCTTGGTTTGAAGAAATCAACTGTGGGAGCAATTATTAGGAAATGGAAGACATACAAGACCACTGATAATCTCCCTCGATCTGGGGCTCCATGCAAGATCTCACCCCGTGGGGTCAAAATGATCACAAGAACAGTGAGTAAAAATCCCAGAACCACACGGGGGGATCTAGTGAATGACCTGCAGAGAGCTGGGACCAAAGTAACAAAGCCTACCATCAGTAACACACTACGCCGCCAGGGACTCAAATCCTGCAGTGCCAGACGTGTCCCCCTGCTTAAGCCAGTACATGTCCAGGCCCGTCTGAAGTTTGCTAGAGAGCATTTGGATGATCCAGAAGAAGATTGGGAGAATGTCATATTTTCAGATGAAATCAAAATATAACTTTTTGGTAAAAACTCAACTCTTCGTGTTTGGAGGACAAAGAATGCTGAGTTGCATCCAAAGAACACCATACCTACTGTGAATGAAGCATGGGGGTGGAAACATCATGCTTTGGGGCTGTTTTTCTGCAAAGGGACCAGGACGACTGATCCGTGTAAAGGAAAGAATGAATGGGGCCATGTATCGTGAGATTTTGAGTGAAAACCTCCTTCCATCAGCAAGGGCATTGAAGATGAAACGTGGCTGGGTCTTTCAGCATGACAATGATCCCAAACACACCGCCCGGGCAACTGAGGAGTGGCTTCGAAAAAGAAGCATTTCAAGGTCCTGGAGTGGCCTAGCCAGTCTCCAGATCTCAACCCCATAGAAAATCTTTGGAGGGAGTTGAAAGTCTGTGTTGCCCAGCAACAGCCCCAAAACATCACTGCTCTAGAGGAGATCTGCATCAGTGTGTGAAAACCTTGTGAAGACTTACAGAAAACATTTGACCCCTGTCATTGCCAACAAAGGGTATATAACAAAGTATTGAGAAACTTTTGTTATTGACCAAATACTTATTTTCCACCATAATTTGCAAATAAATTAATAAAAAATCCTAAAATGTGATTTTCTGGATTTTTTTTCTCTAATTTTGTCTGTCATAGCTGAAGCGTACCTATGATGAAAATTACAGGCCTCTCATCTTTTTAAGTGGGAGAACTTGCACAATTGGTGGCTGACTAAATACGTTTTTGCCCCTGTGTGTGTGTGTGTGGAGGATGGAGGGTGTATCGCTGCAGATTGCTGTGGTAGCCATGCTGGTTAAGTGTGCCTTGAATTCTAAATAAATCACAGACAGTGTCACCAGCAAAGCACCATCACACCACCTCCTCCATGCTTCACGGTGGGAACCCCACATGCGGAGATAATAATTTACGTATGTCCCAACTACCAATAAAACATAACCATAAACATTACCATCAAAACCTATTTATTTAACTGACTTGCAGTACTGATTTGTTGTTCATCTGTTCAGTCATTTCATTCTCAACTAGGATTGCTATGGAACGCCGTTTGGGTCTTTGCGTGCCAAAAAAGATACACATCAAATAACACTATTTGACATGTCAAATAAGCTTGTTGACCAATCAGGACCTGAATATGACTGCACATCACATAATAATTTAACACGTTCATACACTTTTACGTAGTTATTACACACTGATTACACTATCACTCGTATTTCATATGTCACAAAGATTCATCAATACGTATGCTATGATGCTGGTAAAGTTGTCTCGCGCACCTACAGTGCTGGTCATAAAAAAAAGCTAGCCAACTCATGGATGCAAAAAAAAATATTCCCCAAAAACATAGCAAACGACAATCTGTTTCAGTAACTATAGTTAGCTAGCTAACTATATAGCTAGGTGTCATCATATAAAATAACCCTAATTTATAAGACAGTTATTTTTGATTAATGGTGGTCGGGCCCATCTATGTGAAGCTAGCTACAATCAGGATTAGCCACAATAGTGGACTTTGCGGTTAGCCTTCAAAATAAAAGTATGGAAATTCTACTATTTGTATGCATTTGCATCACTGTCAATGACATACGTTTATTTTGAAGGCAAACCGCAAATTCCACTATTGTGCCTAATCCTTATTGTGGCTAGCTTCACAACACAACCCGTTCCAGTAGAGCCTCACTAGCCAGATGAAGCTCGCTGGCTGTGGAAAGCCGTTTGGGTCTTTTCATGTCAAAAAAGATACACGTCAAATAACACTATTTGACGTGTCAAATAAGCTTGTTGACCAATCAGGAGCTGAATATGACTGCACATCACATAATAATTTAATGTGTTCATACATTTTTTATGTAGTTATTACACATTGATTACACTATCACTTGTATTTCATATGTCACAACGATTAATCGATACTTATCGCTATGATGCTGGTAAAGTTGTCTCACGCACCTGCCCTTCCCCAAGCTCTGGACAGTAAAAAAGTTAGCTAGCTGATGGATTTGATCAAATCAAATCAAATTTATTTATATAGCCCTTCGTACATCAGCTGATATCTCAAAGTGCTGTACAGAAACCCAGCCTAAAACCCCAAACAGCAAGCAATGCAGGTGTAGAAGCACGGTGGCTAGGAAAAACTCCCTAGAAAGGCCAAAACCTAGGAAGAAACCTAGAGAGGAACCAGGCTATGTGGGGTGGCCAGTCCTCTTCTGGCTGTGCCGGGTGGAGATTATAACAAAACATGGCCAAGATGTTCAAATGTTCATAAATGACCAGCATGGTCGTATAATAATAAGGCAGAACAGTTGAAACTGGAGCAGCAGCACGGTCAGGTGGACTGGGTACAGCAAGGAGTCATCATGTCAGGTAGTCCTGGGGCATGGTCCTAGGGCTCAGGTCCTCCGAGAGAGAGAAAGAAAGAGAGAAGGAGAGAATTAGAGAATGCGCACTTAGATTCACACAGGACACCGAATAGGACAGGAGAAGTACTCCAGATATAACAAACTGACCCTAGCCCCCCGACACATAAACTACTGCAGCATAAATACTGGAGGCTGAGACAGGAGGGGTCAGGAGACACTGTGGCCCCATCCGATGCAAACAATGTTCTTCCCCAAAAACACAGCAAAACGCCAAGTTGTATTGGTGCTAGCTAGGTTAAAGCTAGCTAAATATCAAATAAGTTGTGGTAGGCTGGTTGTCAGGCTGGTTGTATTGGTGCTAGCTAGGTACCAAGCTAAAGCTAGCTACCCCAGAAGTTGCGGTTGAAAAAATGATGCTTTACCAACGCAGTATTCGTGGCCAGTGTTTGCTTGTTTGCAGACTTTTTTGTACAGCTTTGACAGTGCTACTGTATCTTTTTTGATACGCAAAGACCCAAACTGCATTCCATAGTATGTACAGTTGAAGTTTACATACACCTTAGCCAAATACATTTAAACTCAGTTTTCACAATTCCTGACATTTAATCCAAGTAAAAATTCCCTGTCTTAGGTCAGTTAGGATCACCACTTTTATTTTAAGAATGTGAAATGACAGAATAATAATAGAGAGAATGATTTATTTCAGCTTTTAGTTCTTTCATCACATTCCCAGTGGGTCAGAAGTGTACATGCACTCAATTAGTATTTGGTATCATTGCTTTTAAATTGTTTAACTTGGGTCAAACGTTTCGGGTAGCCTTCCACAAGCGTCCCACAATAAGTTGGACAAATTTTGTCCCATTCCTCCTGACAGAGCTGGTGTAACTGAGTCAGGTTTGTATGCCTCCTTGCTTGCACACTTTTTTGCAGTCCTGCCCACAAATTTTCTATAGGATTGAGGTCAGGGCTTTGTGATAGCCTTTCCAATACCGTGACTTTGTTGTCCTTAAGCCATTCTGCCACAACTTTGGAAGTATGCTTGGGGTCATTGTCCATTTGGAACACCCATTTGTGACCAAGCTTTACCTTCCTGACTGATGTCTTGAGATGTTGCTTCAATATATCCACATAATTTCCCCACCTCATGATGCCATCTATTTTGTGAAGTGCACTTGTCCCTCTTGCAGCAAAGCACCCCCACAACATGATGCTGCCACCCCTGTGCTTCACAGATGGGGTGGTGTTCTTCGGCTTGCAAGCCTCCCCCTTTTTCCTCCAAACATAACAATGGTCATTATGGCCAAACAGTTCTATTTTTGTTTCATCAGACCAGAGGACATTTCTCCAAAAAGTATGATCTTTGTCCCCATGTGCAGTTGCAAACCGTAGTTGGGCTTTTTTATGGCGGTTTTGGAGCAGTGGCTTCTTCCTTGCTGAGCAGCCTTTCAGGTTATGTCGATATAGGACTCGTTTTACTGTGGATATAGATACTTTTGTAACTTATTCTTCCAGCATCTTCACAAGGTCCTTTGTTGTTGTTCTGGGATTGATTTGCACATTTCGCACCAAAGTACGTTCATCTCTAGGAGACAGAATGCATCTCCTTCCTGAGCTGTATGACGGCTGCGTGGTCCCATGGTGTTTATACTTGCGTACTATTGTTTGTACAGATGAACGTGGTACCTTCAGAAATTGTTCCCAAGGATGAACCAGACTTGTGGAGGTCTAGAATTTTTTTCTGAGGTCTGATTTATTTAGATTTTCCCATGATGTCAAGCAAAGAGGCACAGAGTTTGAAGGTAGGCCTTGAAATGCATCCACAGGTACACCTCCAATTGACTCAAATGATGTCAATAAGCCAGAAGCTTCTAAAGCCATGACATAATTTTCTGGAATTTTCCAAGCTGTTTAAAGGCACAGTCAACTTAGTGTATATAAACTTCTGACCCACTGGAATTGTGATACAGTAAATTATAAGTGAAATAATCTGTCTAAACAATTGTTGGAAAAATTACTTGTGTTTTGCACAAAGTAGATGTCCTCACCGACTTGCCAAAACTATAGTTTGTTAATTAACAAGACATTTGTGGAGTGGTTGAAAAACTAGTTTTAATGACTCCAACCTAACTCTGTGTAAACTTCCTACTTCAACTGTATGTCGTGAAGCTAACAGCAGTGATGCTATTACTGTGTAACTCAGGTGGGGCAACATCTGAAAAATAGCGCACTTGGTAGTGTGTACCGTGCTCAACCAGTCGGCAAAAGCCAACATCACCCACGACAGAACGGTTGATTGTCAAGGGCAAGGAATTCCATTATCTTGGTTTTAATGGATTTTGCCTTTGAGTTGTCTCGCTGATATTTTCTTACTCTTTTAAATGACTGCTCGACTTGTTGACTGCTCACAATTGTATGTGGCGCCATTACATCATGTACCTACGTTATATAGGTATGCACGTCAGCTTTGACATCGGTTTTGCACATCAACATTAAACTAGACATCGCCCGATACCGATGTTTGACATTTTTAGCTAATATCGGCCAATTCCGATATGTTCACCGATATGTCGTGCATCCCTAGTAAAATGAAAGAAAAACCCTGGAATGAGTAGGTGTGTCCAAACTTTTGATTGGTACTGTATTTCAGACTGCAGTACGGCAGGGAAACTCCACAGACGTTGGTAGTCAACACACAGAGTTATTCAGTGACATTCAATATCACCTGGAGTCATCATCATCAACTTGTCTCTAATGTTATCAAACCCTCCTCAGAGCAAGCACAGACAGAGGCAAGTCTAACCTCATGTTGCGATCCCTTTTATTTAATGACCGTTGCAAGCCTGCAACACACTGATTGAGGTCGCAGTCATTTAAAACTTTTTCTTAAACACATAAAACACAATTCTCACTGAAGTCCTTTTTTTTGTGCTCGTCTGCATACACACATCAATGTAAACAAAATATAAACATATTTTTCCCACAATAGTGGCAGGATAAAATGACCCCATAGGTATTAGATGTGCTCTTGACTTGTGTTTTTTCAGCTGCGTGGTATGTTTTATTCAAATCAAAGTTTATTGGTCTTGAACACAGATTTGCAGATATTATCGCAGGTGCAGCGAAATGCTTGGGTCTCTAGCTCCAACATTGTATTAATACCTAGCAATAGAAAATAAACAATACACACATAATCTAGATTAAAAAAGTAAGAAAAATACAAACAAGCAACATATAATGATGTGTAAAGACAGTATGGACATTATATGAATATAAAAAGTGTGTACAGCAGTAGTTAAATAGGATAAGCCTTGACTAGAATACAGTATATACAAATACAATGGGTAAAACAGTATGTGACAAGTGTTCAATGACTGTGTACATATGGCAGCAGTCTCTAAGGTGCAGGATAGAATACCGGGTGGTAGCCGGCTAGAACAGTGACTAAGTTCCGGCCAGGGTACTGGGCGGAGGCCGGCTAGTGATGACTGTTTAACAGTCTGATGGCCTGGAAATAGGAGCTGTTTTTCAGTCTCTCGATCCCAGCTGTGATGCACCTGTACTGTCTCTGCCTTCTAGATGGTAACGGGGGGAACAGGCCTAGGCTCTGCCACGAGGTCCTTGAGGATCTTCTTGCCCTTCCTGTAACACTGGGTGCTGTACAGTCGTGGCCAAATGTTTTGAGAATGACACAAATATTAATTTGCACAAAGTTTACTGCTTCAGTGTCTTTAGATATTTTTGTCAGATGTTACTATGGAATTCTGAAGTATAATTATGAGCATTTCATAAGTGTCAAAGGCTTTTATTGACAATTACATGAAGTTTATGCAAAGAGTCAATATTTGCAGTGTTGACCCTTCTTATTCAATCAAGACCTCTGCAATCTGCCCTGACATGCTGTCAATTACCTTCTGGGCCACATCCTGAATAATGGCAGCCCATTTTTGCATAATCAATGCTTGGAGTTTGTCAGAATTTGTGGGTTTTTGTTTGTCCACCCACCTCTTGAGGACTGACCACAAGTTCTCAATGGGATTAAGGTCTGGGTAGTTTTCTGGCCATGGACCCAAAATATTGATGTTTTGTTCCCTGAGCCATTTAGTTATCACTTTTGCCTTATGGCAAGGTGCTCCATCATGGAAAAGGCATTGTTTGTCACCAAACTGTTTCTGGATGGTTGGGAGAAGTTGCCCTCTGAGGATGTGTTGGTACCATTCTTTATTCATGGCTGAGTTCTTAGGCAACATTGTGAGTGAGCCCATTCCTTTGGCTGAGAAGCAACCCCACAAATGAATGTGCTCAGGATGCTTTACTGTTGTCATGACACAGGACTGATGGTAGCGCTCACATTGTCTTCTCCGGACAAGCTTTTTTCCGGATGCACCAAACAATCAGAAAGGGGATTCATCAGAGAAAATGACTTTACCCCAGTCCTCAGCAGTACAATCCCTGTACCTTTTGCAGAATAATAGTCTGTCCCTGATGTTTTTCCTGGAGAGAAGTGGCTACTTTGCTGCCCTTCTTGACGCCAGACCATCCTCCAAAAGTATTCGCCTCACTGTGCATGCAGATGCACTCACACCTGCCTGCTGCCATTCCTGAGCAAGCTCTGTACTGGTGGTGCCCCGATCCCGCAGCTGAATCAACTTTGGGAGACGGTCCTGGCACTTGCTGAACTTTCTTGGGCGCCCTGAAGCCTTCTTCACAACAATTGAACTGCTCTCCTTGAAGTTCTTGATGATCTGATAAAATGGTTGATTTAGGTGCAATCTTACTGGCAGCAATATCCTTGCCTGTGAAGCCCTTTTTGTGCAAAGCAATGATGATGGCACGTGTTTCCTTCCAGGTAACCATGGTTTTACAGAGGAAGAACAATGATTCCAAGTCTGTTATTTGAACTCAATCAGCATGACAGAGTGATCTCCAGCCTTGTCCTTTTTGAGGGGGAGGCCCAAAAAGTTCTCCCAGTAGGAAAAAATAATATGGGGCCTTATAAACACGGCCTAAACATTAAGAGTGTTTGTAAGGAAACCTGCAGAGTTCGAGCTCCCCCAGACTAACCGTCTCCACCCTTACCGCCGCCCTCTACCTTCCCCCTGCCCGTCTGTGTGTGCTCTGTGGGACTGGAGCAGAGGAAAAGTGGCCCCCTGTCCCCCAGCCTAGGGCTACAGCAGTCCAGCACCACTTTCCTCTCCACTACACACAGGAGCCAGAGCTGGAGCTATCTGCTCAGCCGTGCTTTGCCTCCGTCATCGTGTCAGGCCATGCTACTGACGGCTGGCTGCCTGCCTGACGTACTTTCTTCAACGGGACAATCCTTTTCCACCACTCACTAAAAACTCCACCTGGTCACAGATGACATCAAATGTATTGAATGTATAAACATAGTATTAGAAGAAAATAAATCCAATCCTTAGGAAAAAGTCCAATGATCTAATAGCGCTGCATCAGGGAAAACCTGTTCTCTCCCTCCACACCTGTTTAGGGATAACATCCCCAAACATTAGCGCAGAGTGAAGGAATGAGCCCTGGCTGAAACCTCTTTAGACAAGATAATGCCCCCCTAATTCCACCTCAGTGCTGCTGAATAGCCCCCTCTCCCGTGCCAATGGAACCATTACTATACCCAGGCTTACTCTCCCAGAGCCCTGGGCCAATAGTAACAATGGGGGCTGGGCTAGAAAAAACACTTGGTGCTGGCTTTGGGCTCTCTGGACTCCTGTGCCTCACTACACTGTGTTGAGAAGCAAGGTGTGGCATTTGCGCTGTAGTAAGACCCTCTGGACCAGAACAGTGGGGTGAAATCAGGACAAAGGACAGCACACACACACACACACACACACACACACACACACAGGAACGCCCACGACACACCCACACCTGACCTGACCCTAACACACCTGGTGACTTGAGGTTCCATCAGACAACAGGGATGTTGATGCTATGTAGAGAAGACAGAGTGGACAATCAGCTTAGTCTCTACTCCTGTGGTGTTCAGTGCTACTAGGAAACTTTTACATCTCAAATCAAATTGTATTAGTCACATGCGTGGTGTAGACCTTACAGCAAAATGCTTACTTACGAGCCCCTAACCAACGATGCGTTTAATTTAAAAAAAAATACAAATAAGAATAAGAAATAAAGTAACAAGTAATTAAAGAGCAGCAGTAAAATAACAATAGCGAGACTATATACAGGGGGGTACCGGTACAGAGTCGATGTGCAGGGGCACTGGTTAGTTGAGGTAATATGTACATGTGGGTAGAGTTATTAAAGTGACTATGTATAGATGAGGATAACAGAAAGGAGCAATGCTGTAAAAGAGAGGGGGGCAATGCTGTAAAAGAGAGGGGGGCAATGCTGTAAAAGAGAGGGGGGCAATGCTGTAAAAGAGAGAGAGAGGGGGGGGCAATGCTGTAAAAGAGAGGGGGCAATGCTGTAAAAGATTTGGGGGCAATGCTGTACAAAAAGAGATCGGGGGCAATGCTGTAAAAGAGAGATTTGTAATGGGGGGGGCAATGCTGTAAAAGAGAGGGGGCAATGCTGTAAAAGAGAGAGGGGGCAATGCTGTAAAAGAGAGGGGGCAATGCTGTAAAAGAGATTTTGATGTTTTATTAAAGACTGGGGGGGCAATGCTGTAAAAGAGAGAGGGGGCAATGCTGTAAAAGAGAGGGGGGCAATGCTGTAAAAGAGAGAGAGAGGGGGGCAATGATGTAAAAGAAACTTTACATCTCCAAATTGTAGAGGGGGCAATGCTGTAAAAGAGAGGGGGCAATGCTGTAAAAGAAAGGGGGCAATGCTGTAAAAGAGAGCTGGGGGCAATGCTGTAAAAGAGAGGGGGGCAATGCTGTAAAAGAGAGGGGGGCAATGCTGTAAAAGAGAGGGGGGCAATGCTGTAAAAGAGAGGGGGCAATGCTGTAAAAGAGAGGGGGGCAATGCTGTAAAAGAGAGGGGGGCAATGCTGTAAAAGAGAGGGGGGCAATGCTGTAAAAGAGAGGGGGCAATGCTGTAAAAGAGAGGGGGCAATGCTGTAAAAGAGAGGGGGGCAATGCTGTAAAAGAGAGGGGGGGCAATGCTGTAAAAGAGATGCTGTAAAAGAGGGGGGCAATGCTGTAAAAGAGAGGGGGGCAATGCTGTAAAAAAGAGAGGGGGGGAATGCTGTAAAAGAGAGGGGGCAATGCTGTAAAAGAGATGCTGGGGGGCAATGCTGTAAAAAAGAGAGGGGGGGCAATGCTGTAAAAAGAGAGGGGGGCAATGCTGTAAAAGAGAGGGGGCAATGCTGTAAAAGAGAGGGGGCAATGCTGTAAAAGAGAGGGGGGCAATGCTGTAAAAGAGAGGGGGCAATGCTGTAAAGAGAGGGGGCAATGCTGTAAAAGAGAGGGGGGCAATGCTGTAAAAGAGAGGGGGCAATGCTGTAAAAGAGAGGGGGGCAATGCTGTAAAAGAGAGGGGGGGCAATGCTGTAAAAGAGAGGGGGCAATGCTGTAAAAGAGAGGGGGGACAATGCTGTAAAAAGAGATGCTGGGGGGCAATGCTGTAAAAGAGAGGGGGCAATGCTGTAAAAGAGAGGGGGGGGCAATGCTGTAAAAGAGAGAGGGGGGGCAATGCTGTAAAAGAGAGGGGGGGCAATGCTGTAAAAGAGAGGGGGGCAATGCTGTAAAGAGAGGGGGCAATGCTGTAAAAGAGAGGGGGGGGCAATGCTGTAAAAGAGGGGGGCAATGCAAATAGTCTGGGTGGCCATTTGATGAGGTGTTCAGGAATCAATCTCACTATTGGTCATTTACAGATAAAAACTCAATGTTCTTATTTAAAATGTAAATAGATCCGGTATGTTATTTTACACAGACTCTGTTGTCACAATAAGGAGTTGTTACAATTGATCTGTGAATGTTTTAACAACGTGTGAATCATTATTTCCTGCATACCACACACAGTTGTTGACACGAAGTTAATCAAAACACAGTTGGATAGTAAGTGTGTGTATGTGTGTGTGTGTGTATGTTTACAGTATATACAGTGCATTCGGAAAGTGGTCAGACCCCTTGACTTTTTCCACATTTTGTTACTTTACAGCCTTATTCTAAAATGTATTGAATAATTATTTTCCTCAATCTACACACAATACCCCATGACAAAGAGAACTGATTTTTAGAAATGTTTGAAAAACAGAAATACCTTATTTACATAAGTATTCAGACCCTTTGCTATGAAACTCGAAATTGAGATCATGTGCATCCTGTTTCCATTGATCATCCTTGAGATGTTTCTACAACTTGATTGGAGTCCACTTGTGGTAAATTCAATTGATTGGACATGATTTGGAAAGGCACACACTTCTATATAAGGTCCCACAGTTGACAGTGCATGTCAGAGCAAAAACCAAGCCATGAGGTTAAAGGAATTGACCATAGAGCTCAGAGACAGGATTGTGTCGAGGTACAGATCTAGGGAAGGGTACCAAAACATTTCTGCAGTATTGAAGGTCTCCAAGAAAATAGTGGCCTCCATCATTTTTAAATGGAAGAAGTTTGGAACCACCAAGACTTCCTAGAGCTGGCTGCCCGGCCAAACTGAGCAATTGGGGGAGAAGAGCCTTGGTCAGGGAGGTGACCAAGAACCCGATGGTCACTCTGACAGAGCTTCAGAGTACCTCTGTGGAGATGGAAGAACCTTCCAGAAGGACAACCATCTCTGCAGCACTCCACCAATCAGGTTTTTATGGTAGAGTGGCCAGATGTAAGCCACTCCTCAGTAGAAGGCACATGACAGCCCGCTTGGAGTTTGCCAAAAGGCACCTAAAGACTCTCAGACTATGAGAAACAAGATTATCTGGTCTGATTGAACTCTTTGGCCTGAATGTCAAGCGTCACATCTGGAGGAAACCAGGCACTGCTCATCACCTGGCCAATATCATCCCTACGGTGAAGCATGGTGGTGGTGGCAGCATCATGAAGTGGGAATGGTTTTCAGCAGCAGGGACTGGGAGACTAGTCAGGATCGAGGGAAAGATGAATGGAGCAAAGTACAGAGCGATCCTTGATGAAAACCTGCTACAGAGCGCTCAGGACCTCAGACTGGGGCGAAGGTTCACCTTCAAAAGCACAATGACACTAAGCACACAGCCAAGACAACGCAGGAGTGGCTTCGGGACAAGTCTCTGAATGTCCTTGAGTGGCCCAGCCAGAGCCCGAAAATCTCTGGAGACCTGAAAATAGCTGTGCAGCGACGCTCCCCATCCAACCTGAGAGAGCTTGAGAGGATCTGCAGAGAAGAATGGGAGAAACTCCCTAAATACACAGGCCTGCCAAGCTTGTAGAATCATACCCAAGAATACTCGGGGGTGTAATTGCTGCCAAAGGTGCTTCAACAAACTACCAGTTAAAGAGTCTGAATACTTAGGTAATTTTAACATTTAAAAAAGTATATATTAATACATATGCAAAAAAATCTAAACCTGTTTTTGCTTTGTCATTGTAGGGTATTGTGTGTAGATAGATGACGAAAAAAATTATTTAATACATTTTAGAATAAGGTTGTAACGAAACAAAATGTGGAAAAAGTCAAGGGTTCTGAATACTTTCCGAAAGCACTGTATGTGTGTGTGTTAGCCCAGTCTGCAGTGGACTCTGGGTTAGAATAGGTTCACTGTGTATTCCTGTGGGTCGTGCCAGAGGGTCGGCCCAAACAAAGCAGCGCTCTCTCTCAGCCTTGTCCGTTTGACTGCCTGCCTGCGCAGTTTAGGTTAAAGGCAGTTAATTGGTTTCCTGCTCAGGGTTACGTCAACACGCTGTCTTGTTTTAAACATTGCGGAAACTTGAGAGAAGCAACAATATGGCACTGTTTGCTCACCCCTGCCTCACATAGCCCGTTAGAATAATACCAGAGTTTTGCCTGCTTATCATTCCTATAGAGCTGTAGAACTTCCTACGCTCTGAAAGCCAAACACACGGTCATTTAGACACCTCACACTCCACTGATCTCCAAGCAGAATTATTCATCCTGTTTCACACAGAGCGGTCCTGAACACTGGTCACTTTAATTATTACATACTGTTTTATCCACTTCATATGTATGTACTGTATTCTAGTCATGGCTCATCCTATATAACTTACTGTTGTACACACCTTTTCTATTCATATACTGTCTATACACACCATCCTACATAACTTACTGTTGTACACACCTGTTCTATTCATATACTGTCTATACTCACCATCCTACATAACTTACTGCTGTAAACACCTTTTCTATTCATATACTGTCTATACTCACCATCCTATATAACTACTGCTGTACACACCTTTTCTATTCATATACTGTCTATAGTATAGACTCTATACTCACCATCCTATATAACTACTGCTGTACACACCTTTTCTATTCATATACTGTCTATACTCACCATCCTACATAACTTACTGTTGTACACACCTTTTCTATTCATATACTGTCTATACTCACCATGCTATATAACTACTGCTGTACACACCTTTTCTATTCATATACTATCTATACACACCATCCTACATACCTACTGCTGTACAAACATTTTCTATTCATATACTGTCTATACTCACCATCCTATATAACTTACTGTTGTACACACCTTTTCTATTCATATACTGTCTATACTCACCATCCTATATAACTACTGCTGTACACACCTTTTCTATTCATATACTGTCTATACTCACCATCCTATATAACTTACTGTTGTACACACCTTTTCTATTCATATACTGTCTATACACACCATGCTATATAACTACTGCTGTACACACCTTTTCTATTCGTATACTGTCCATACACACTATCCTAATATATACAGTGGGGAGAACAAGTATTTGATACACTGCCGATTTTGCAGGTTTTCCTACTTACAAAGCATGTAGAGGTCTGTAATTTTTTATCATAGGTACACTTCAACTGTGAGAGACTGAATCTAAAACAAAAATCCAGAAAATCACATTGTATAATTTTTAAGTAATTAATTTGGCATTTTATTGCATGACATAAGTATTTGATCATCTACCAACCAGTAAAAATTCCGGAACTCACAGACCTGTTAGTTTTTCTTTAAGAAGCCCTCCTGTTCTCCACTCATTACCTGTATTAACTGCACCTGTTTGAACTCGTTACCTGTATAAAAGACACCTGTCCACACACTCAATCAAACAGACTCCAACCTCTCCACAATGGCCAAGACCAGAGAGCTGTGTAAGGACATTAGGGATCAAATTGTAGACCTGCACAAGGCTGGGATGGGCTACAGGACAATAGGCATATTGTGTGTGTGTGTGTGTGTGTGTGTGTGTGTGTGTGTGTGTGTGTATATATATATATATATATATATATATATATATATATATTATTGCTGTACACACCTTTTCTATTCATATACTGTCTTTACACACACACACACACATGCATATTCCAGTCTCTGACATTGCTCATTCTGATATTTCTTCATTTAGATTTTTCTGAATTGTGTGTATTTTTTGTTTTTATTGTTAGATATTACTGCACTGTTGGAGCTAGAAACACAAGCATTTCGCTGCACCTGCGATAACATCTCCAAATCTGTGTACACGACCACAAAACTTTGATTTGATCCGGTTGGAGCTCAAAGCAAATAAATCCGAGATCCTCCAGCAGTTTGTTCTCATCCTTAGACCCCATGTGATTTATGCGACGCCATTTGCAGACATTAGTACTTGGGTCCTAGATGAAATAGCTCACCTCACTGAAACAATAACTGACCACTAGATTTATGTGGCCATATCTGAAGGATACTTTGTGGTAATGGCAGGGGGTAGGAGAACTCTCGTCTTTGACCCATTGGTTTTATATTGGCTTCGTTTCCTCTGTAAAGTGACAAGTAGATCATTTTTCAGCAATATTTAAAAAAATTAAGACTACATAAACACCCAACTTTGATGTTTTTTAGATACTAGAGTAATGTGTTTTGTCTTCCACAGTCCTATGATCAGATTTATTCAGAATGGGAATTAATAGTCCTATGAATGTTATAAGCCCTTTCTTTTGCTATGAAATGATCTTCATACTCCATACATGGGTGTAAGTCACAGAGGCTAACCCTCAGTCAATGACTGACTGACTGTTTTTCAGATGACACAGCAGCGAGCCAGACAGACGCTCCACCTGCCGTAGTGGAAGCCAATGCTGAGCTCACCCAGCTTGACCCTACAGGAGAGCCCTGGGGTGAGTAGCCGACTGCCTCCCTTCACTACATTTACAGCCCTGCAGAATGTTATTGAAGTCTGTGTTAACCTTCATGATGTGTCTTCTCTGCAGTGAAGCCTCGGTTCAGTCAGCCCACTAAGATGCGCAGGCGGGTGCTGTACAAGCCGGTGGGCAGCTCAGTGAGGTTCAAGTGCCAGGCCAGCGGCACCCCTCCCCCCGTCATCACCTGGTGGAAGGACCAGACCCCTCTGCCACCCCCGCGCCAGGGCAAGCGCCCCCAGTGGACCCTCACCCTAAAGAACCTGCAGCCCCAGGACAGTGCCAAGTACACCTGCCATGTCTCCAACCCAGCCGGGCACATCAACGCCACCTACAAGCTGGATGTCATCGGTAAGGACGGGTCACTGCACTGGCCAACACCACCACCACAAATCATTTTACAGCACACTCCAGTTGTATTTATACCCCAGGCCTCTCTTACGTTGCCACGGTAATTGTGCTGAGTGTGTTTGCATTATGATTCACATGCTTATGAATCCTGTCCATCTCCCTACAGAGCGCTCTCATTGCAAGCCTGTTCTGACCGGCACCCACCCGGTCAACACCACTGTGGAGTATGGTGGCACCGCCTCCTTCCAGTGTAAGGTCCACAGTGACGTGAAGCCTGTGGTCCAGTGGCTGAAGAGGGTTGACGCAGGCACAGAGGACCGCTATAACTCCACCCTGGAAGTCGGAGGGCAGCATTTTGTGGTTCTGCCCACGGGGGACGTGTGGTCCCGGCCTGACGGCTCCTACCTCAACAAGCTGGCTATCATCAAGGCCCGTGATGGGGATGCTGGGATGTACATTTGCCTGGGAGCTAACACAATGGGTTACAGCTTCCGCAGTGCTTACCTCACTGTGCTGCCAGGTGAGTACAGCCATTCACTAACTGTAGAATGGGACTTTACTGGGATGGAATGGCAGTGGGTTATTCTTGTTATATCTTGTCTTAAACACGTCAGAAAGCTTAGATCTTTAGAGCTCACTGATCTCTCCACTGTTGTGTGTCCAGACCCTCAGGTGGAGAACACAGTGACTCCTCCACACCTGAGCTCCGGCCTGCCCTGGCCTCTGATTATCGGCATCCCTGCAGCAGCCCTCCTCATCGTAGGCACCATTGTACTCTGGCTGTGTCACAGCCGCCGACGCCACAACACCTTGCCACCCCGCCCTGTGACCATGGTCCGCCGAGACCAACACATCTCGGACAAAGAGCCCAGCACCAACACCCCCTGTAATGCCCTGAATAGCCCTGACTACCCCAGCCATAGACTGGTGGGCCTGGGAGCCCCAGTCCTTAGTGGGCCCCCTAAGATTTACTCCAACGTTTACACAGACATGCACTCGCACACACACTCCCACGCCCATATGGATGGTAAGGTCCATCAACACCAGCATTTCCACTACCAGTGCTAACCAGCCCCCTCTCATCCCACCCCACACCTACGGCCTTGTCTCCTAGCCACTGCTGCTATTCTCACCCAACAATGGACTATGAGCAAGGTAGATGGAAACTAGGAAAGGCTTGTAGTTCATATGAACTACACCTCCCATGATAAGCAGTGCTAAAACCCTTACCTGGGATACACATATTACTAAGCTGCCTGCTTTGTAGGAATAGCGCTTCATTGAGAAGTCTCAGGGCAAGAAATACCCTCTCACATGTGTGCTAGAGTCATTTCTTTATTATGTGTTTGTTATACTAGACAACCAAGAGCAAACTCTAATTGTACTTTAAAGGATGAAAATTACTTACAAAAAATATTTGGATGCATGTAGCCCTGGATAAATCATTAATTAGTTAATATGAGATATTACCAGGTTTAGGTTCAATTTAGGTCAACTGAAATTTGATTAAAGGTGTTCCAATTTACACAAATGAACATTTCTAATAGAATTAACCCCAACTCTGGAATGTACAATTGTATTCTTTTTAACATTCATCTAAACATGTACCTGTATCCAAACTCCCAAAGCATTAAGTAATATAAGGAACTTTTAAGTTTGTGTAAATTGGAAAATGTAACTGTGACAATTTAAAATCTAGACAAAATGTTTACAAATGTGAAAGCTTTTCTATTCTCATTATAGCAACACAAACTATGCTGTTCTCGGTTCTGATTAGGTGGTATTATTTTTGTTTCATGTAGGGAAGTACAATTCATCAGGGAAATTAGATGGATTTGGTGATGAGGGCTTTTTTATTTTTGTATTCAGATATTGTATATGTATCCAACTAAAAAAAATCAGTATTATTAGTTGTATTATTCACCCTATATGTGTAAGATGCCAAATGATTTTACAGCGCTATAGATGTGTATTTGACTTACATTTCTTGTGAGGTATATTTTTATATAAGGTACATGAGGATGAGTATTGTACCTGTGTCTATTGGCTTTTAAAACTCACCAAAAAGCTATTTAGTTGTTTTTACTTTATTCTTCTATTTTTCTTTTGGTAACAACCATTATTCCAGATTGAATTGACCTATGGGTCATTTAGTGAAAAATGACAAGTGTTGATTGTATTGTTAAGTTGAATTACAACTTTATGCTGACCTAGTTGTCTCATATTTGATTAAGAATCTGACCATATGATGTATACTGTATATAAGATAACGATTACAAAGAAAATGTAACAGTCATTCCCCCTCATGATGTCATAGGTCTAGTCCCCAAGTGGTTTAGAATTGCCATGTTAATCTTATGCAATTCCTCTGTGAAACATTGCATGCTGCAACTCACCTCTGGTGCTCATGTACATTTAGTACTGTACAATAATATTTTTGTAATAACATTTTTTTTTAATACTGTTTTCTGTTTCGTGTAATGTTTGCGAAATGCATTTCAATTAAAACATTTTATTTTTTTACTTGTGAAATGTTTCTCTCTCTCAGAAAACAAAATGCTCACAAAACATTATCTTAAGAGGATTAACAGAGTAACAAATTGCATCAAAATATCTATTTACCCATGAAAACGTCAGGGAGTTCAGCTGTTTCTTACCATGTAAAATACTCAAGTTGTGTTGAGAATGTGTTTTATGCCATCTAGTGGCATTTTAGCGACATAGCTTCATTCTTAGAAAAGACGTGTTGTTGAACAACAATTTATGTATAATGATTTCTTAACAACATGTTGTGTCAGTTCCTGAATGAATTTGTTAAATGCTGAAAACGTCCGTTCTTCTGTATCTCAGGTCCAAAATAGTCTGAGTTGGTCAATCTGGACTGCATATCTGACTGGCTCACATATAATAAATAACTTGTTTGAGATGTTTCAAGAATTATCTTTTGCATGTACAAAAATGTGTTTAATGTAAAAGTTTGGTGTATATAGAGCACTATATTAATTGAATAAATGGCTTCTGTTTTTACACGTCTTTCCCATTTACAGAATTGTTAAGTGGAATGTAATGCAATATGTGAAGAATCGGCTGTGTTTACACAGCCCAATTCTGATCTTTGTTTCGCTAATTGGTATTTTGACAAATCAGATGAGCTCTGTAAAATATCTGATGTGATTGGTCAAAAGACCAATTAGTGAAAAATATTAGAATTTGCCTGCCTTTGTAAACACAGCAATCTTTTGACTCACCTGTTTCTAGTTCGGGATGACACCCCAGGAAGATCTCAACTGCATACTCCGCTCGTCCTCTCTCAAAACCCATTGGATGAGAAAGCCAGAGGTCCCGCCCCTCTGACCCTGTCCTCCAGTGCATTTTGAGAAAGGAGACAAGAAGATTGCATTTGAGATCTTCTCATGTTGTGTTAACAAATGTGTTAAATGTGCCAACACAATGATTGTTCCTAACTAGACATGTGTTAAAACAGTGGTTGAACACTTTTTTTAGTTAATGTACCACCGACTGAATTTGGCTCTGCCTGAAGTACCCCCTCATGTGTATTTTACCATTGGCTTGTGGGAGGGCACTCATTTGTTGCCTTCTCTTTGAATATTTCACTACCCTGGACATGATGGGCCCGAGGCGAAAGTCCACAAAGACGCAACTCGCGGGGGGTTGCCAACCCGTACAGACTGGATGAGCATAAGGACTACATCAATGAGCTCTCCCATGAGGTCCTCTGCCACATATTACGGTCAGTGAAAGTCAAAGAGCAAAATTCAATTGACATGTCCCCCAAATGGCTCCCTATACAGTGTTTCCCCTATAGGCATTTAGTAGCGGTGCAGCACTGTTGATACATTGTGGTCGCGGTTTTAAATAATGTATGCCACAGGAAGACCCATCCACCACCCCCATGCAGGAAGACCCCAGATGTTACACATTTCAATTTCACAACAATGACCGTGATAGCAAATATTTTTTTTATAGCTAATCCAAGATAGGCCAGAGCCTGTCGTTTTCAATGGGAGCAAATTAATCATAGTGGGCAGAGCCAAGCATGAGCTAGGGAAATTCTATTGTCGCGTTTTAGCATTTATTTGCATATTTCCATTAGGGAGCGCCCACTCTGAAGCGCGTGTGTACAATAACTCAATTCGCCCTTGCACTTCTGAACAATGCATTTTTTAAAACATTTTGGCAAAGCTAAAGTTTACAGAACGCATTCCATTCTGTTTTGTTACAGATTCTAGTTTTGGAAACGGTAAACTGTATGGAGATTAAATGTTTAATCTTCAGAAAATTTGCAGAATGTCAGCCAAAATCTGTCTCCCTCCATCTTCTCCCACTGCCATCATCTGGGCTTCTTCTCATCACCATATTTGGTAGTGAGTGGAACGGGTAACTGGATGCTTCACGTTTATACATCTGGTGAAATATCTGACTCATTGTTCTGAGATGATAGGGTAGCTGTGAATATTTCTTCTCTTTTTAAAATGTATTTTCTATTTTATCTTTATTTTGACAGTCATGCTGAGACCAAGGTCTCTGTTTCATAGGATCCCTGTAATTACAAAAATATACATATCAATACATTAGTGTTGCACGGTATACTGAAACTTCAGTACTTTTTTAATACCAGATCATGAAAAACGTTGGGAAACTTTCAGTACTTGTCAAATGTGTGTCACAGATCAAGTCTATCAGCGCAGCCGATGTAACCCTTATAGCATGAGCACACGGTGCCTGCTCCACATCTTTATGTAATACATGTATCACTAGCCACTTTAACTATGCCACTTTGTTTACATACTCATCTCATATGTATATACTGTACTCGATACCATCTACTGCATCTTGCCTATGCCGCTCTGTACCATCACTCATTCATATATCTTTATGTACATATTCTTTATCCCCCTACACTTGTGTGTATAAGACAGTAGTTTTGGAATTGTTAGTTAGATTACTTGTTGGTTATTACTGCATTGTCGGAACTAGAAGCACAAGCATTTCGCTACACTCACATTAACATCTGCTAACCATGTGTATGTGACAAATAAAATTTGATTTGATTAGCCTGCACTAGGAGTCTGGGCAGCATCATATTAGCTCCCCACTCATACTGCACAGAAGTTAACACACTTGAATAATGCAACATGGTATATAGAAATGTTGAAACTGTTATATACTGTTTGCTATGTCTATACAGGCTAGAACATGTTACATTGGAAGAAGATTCCGGTATCCTCCAGCTTTGGACGCTATCTTTCCTTGCTAGTTTACAGCTGAAACAAACAATTTCACTACCCAAATACTTAGTTTGTGATAAAATGCAAACCATAATGCAAAATATGCTGATTTCTAAGGCGATTGCCACCAATCGGGGGGGGGGGTTCTGACGGACCACCCCTCTCTTGCCTCATAAATTACCTCATTACTGGTTAGAAACAGCAAAAAAATAAAATAAGCTACTTTTATGAAAATGATGTTGATCAGTACAATAAAATAAGTCCCAAATGGAAGGGAAACATATTGACATCTGAAATCAGCCTAAACAAGCTCAAACTCAATGCATGCACACACTCCTATTGAATATGCATTCACCTGTCTTGTGAATAGGCCTAGGCTACATCTTGATTTACCCAGTTTATCAATAGATTTACCATTAAATTATTACCGTTATGTAGTTAGATTGGTTAAAAAAAACTCATTAATTGTATAATTTATTAATTAATGCATACATTGCTGTTTCTGAAAAATGTTGACGTAATTGTTTTTTATAATGTAATGATATTGAACTTGGCAGTAGCTGAGTTTATCTGCCTGGATCAAATGCCATTCTGTGACTTTGAAGATTATTCCACAAGTCATTTAAAAAAAGCATATTTACCTAACTCAGTGGAGATAGAAGGGATCTCCAGAGTTAAGCCGTCCCTGAGACCGGGTCTGGTTTCTTCTACGTCTATAGGCTAACAATGAAGTAAGGTATGGCGGAAGTTTGTGTAAAAGGGCTTTATAAACAAAAGTAGTGCAATGCATCGATCTATGAAACTTCAGAGCGTGCCAGCCGGTTTTCTGATACAGAATGCAGTGATGTGTACTGAACCTGTCGCCCGTAAGCGTAGTGTGATGATAAACTGTGTCAAATGGCTTCAATACAGTGGCAGCTGCATTCGTATAGATGATATCCCCATAGTCTATAACCGGTAAGAATATTGACTGAATAATGTGTTTTCTTCTGTTTAATGAAATGCATCGGTGGAGGCTGCTGAGGGGAGGACAGCTCATAGTAATGGCTGGAACAGAGTGAATGGAATGGCATCAAACCTTGTGTTTGTTACTATTCCACTTCAGTCATTACCACGAGCCCATCCTCCCCAATTAAAGTGCCACCAACCCCCTGTGGAAGGCATGCCCTATTCCCATAAAGGAATCCCATTTTAATGATTGACTTAACTAACTCATCAATATGCTTTCTGAAAGATACCCAGATGTTTTTAAGCGGGCACATGATCAATGTAGGCACCATCCATAAATCATCAGAAACTATTGGACTAAGCTTTAAAAGCTTTTTGGAAAATAACATATACTTAGTTTTACCTGCGTTAGGGACCAATTTCAGTTCAAGGGCTTTCCTCGTCCATGCAGGTATCTACCTATGCAGGACGTCATGTGTATGAAGTGCCTGTCTCGGAAGCTCCGAGAGGCGGTAACACAGTACCTGCGGGGGGGGTGAAGGTGCTTTGAGTGAAGCTACAGGGGATTGATTATAATATTGATCCTATGCAGAATAGTTTATATTTTTTTGAATGGTCAATTTTTTGGGGCTGTCAAACAAATGAAAGATTAAAGCACTTAAGATTGCAGATACTATGTATGTACTCTGTGATAGGGAACCTATACAGACTGCACTCTGTAGTTATCCCTCTGTAACTGTTCTGGCCTGGTGGTATGAAGCAGGATTCACAGACCCCAGTTTCCTCATGCTGCTGAAGAAGATGCCAGACCTGGAGCAGCTGTATGGGCTGCACCCCCGCTACCTGGAGCGCCACAGGGTCCGGGGATACCATGCTTTCAGCATCCCAGGAGTACTGGAGGCTCTTCAGGCCTGGCCCAATTTGCTGGTGAGTCTAGGATTCATGTGTACTGCACTACTTTTGACAAGGGCCCATAGGGCTCTGGTTGAAAGTAGTGCACTATATATAGGGTGCCATTTGGGATCCGGCCTGTGACTTGTGTTCAATTCAGAAAACAACATTCATGTTGAGGTGATCTTGAAAGCCATTTAGATAGGTTTGCATAAAGATATTTTATAGTGATGTGATACATTTTGAGCTATACCAGCTCTATGATACTGTATGCCTAGTAGAGATGTTGTGTACGCTAAGATGTCTTCGTCTGTCCGTGTACGCTAAGATGTCTTCGTCTGTCCGTGTACGCTAAGATGTCTTCGTCTGTCTGCAGGGAGTGGAGACGTCTCATCTGGAGCTGGTGGAGGTGATCTGGCACTACATGCCTCAGGTCCACATCAGTGGGGCGTTCCCCATTTCCCCCCGAAAACAAGCTCACCATCCCCATCGCAGCCAATATACAAACCCTGCATCTCGTCAGTGAGTGCATCAGGGACTATAGCTACCTGTCTGTTTACGCCATGATACCCTAGCCTGGTAACAGTGCTGTGTGGGCTTTAGCTAACTCCTCTGTTGCGCTGTATTTACCAGGCTTAAGACACTCACCACAGTGTACTAAGTTATTGTACACATCTTATGTCCCAGGGGTGAATGTGCCAGAGATCCCTTGTGTGTTCATGCTGAGACACCTCTACCTAGAGTGGGTTCGCCTGACCAAGCCCCAGCCCTTCAAAGACTTCCTGTGTGTCAGCCTACGGACCTTTGTGATGAGGAACTGCGCGGGCCCCACCAACTCCCTGAGTATGTTCCCCTGGTGACAGGCCTGACCTCTGCCCGCAACCTGGAGCAGCTGGAGTTTGTCAGAGTACCCTTCCTGGGGGGGCTCATCCAGCACGTGGTGGAGGACAGCTGGAAGTCAGGTAAGCTGAGGGACCATCTTAATGATATTCAATTCAGTACAGTTTGTGTGTTTCAATCACCCTCTGCATTTACTCCTACCTATTGTGCCCCAAAGGGATTTTGAAAATTTGCACACTATTGTATTTGGTGCCTGTAAGCATGCACTTGAAGTTGACCTGGGCTACCTCATCATTACTGCTGCACGCAGGTAACAACTTACTGTTTAAGATCATTCAATAGATAAACATGATGAATGGGGAGATTTAGCGAGTGCTTTGGGTTTTCCTCAAGATTGCGTGAGGTTCGAATCCAGCCTTGCCTAGCCAAAGATGGGGTGTTCTCTGCACTGTAGATGGGTCTACTGGAGTTTGAGACTTTGCACCTTGGATATGTTGATGAGTTCCTATTGCAATGTGAGTCAGTCAAGGTCTAAGATGTTATACTGTATAGTTACTAGTGCTGAGCAATTAGTGCTTAATGAGGTCAGTTTCAATTTGATAAAAAATATATATCACGATTTAGGTTTCTATAATTTAAAAAAAAAACATTAAATGTATTATGTGGGTTGAATGCTTTAACAACACAGAATAAAACAATGAATTAAAGTCCTGTGATGGTAGTGACTGCCCATTACTGCTTATCACCAATAAACCAACAGTTATTCACATTACTTCACTTTAAAGAGGCAATCAGCAGTTGCTACTTTCATTTTTTGACTTATAAATGAATATGTACCCATTGATTCTTGAAGCACATAATTTATAAATGCCTCATGAGCTTAGTTCAACAGTTGTTGAAAAAAAAAAAAGTAAATCTAAACAAACACTAAAGGCTAATTGATCATTAGAAAACACTTTTGCAATTGTTAGCACAGCTGAAAACTTGTTCTGATTAAAAAAAAACTGGCCTTCTTTAGACTAGTTGAGTATCTGGAGCATCAGCATTTGTGGGTTCTATTACAGGCTCAAAATGGCCAGAAACAAAGACTTTCTTCTGAAACACGTCAGTCTATTTTTGTTCTGAGAAATGAAGGCTATTTCATGTGAGAAATTGCCAAGAAACTGAAGATTTCGTACAACGCTGTGTACTACTTCCTTCACAGAACAGTGCAAACTGGCTCTAACAAGAATAGAAAGAGGAGTGGGAGGCCCCGGTGCACAACTGAGCAAGAGGACAAGTACATTAGTGTCTAGTTTGAGTCCTCAACTGGCAGCTTCATTAAATACTACCCGCAAACACAAGTCTCAACGTCAACAGTGAAGAGGCGACTCCAGGATACTGTCCTTCTTGGCAGAGTTCCTCTGTCCGGTGTCTGTTCTTTTGCCCATCTTAATCTTTTTTATTTATTGGCGAGTCTGAGATATGGCTTTTTCTTTGCAACTCTGCCTAGAAGGCCAGCATCCCAGAGTCTCCTTTTCATTGTTGATGTTGAGAACGGTATTATGCGGCTGCAATAGTCATTTATAACATTAACAATGTCTACAGTGTAACAGTGTAGACATTGTTAATGTTATAAATGACTATTGCAGCCGCATAATACCGTTCTCAACATCAACAATGAAAAGGAGACTCTGGGATGCTGGCCTTCTAGGCAGAGTTGCAAAGAAAAAGCCATATCTCAGTGTAGACTCTACACTGTATTTATGATCCCAAACAGTAGAAGGTACATTACATGACCAAAAGTATGCTCGTCAAACATCTCATTCCAAAATCATGAGCATTAATATGGAGTTGGTCGCCCTCATTTATTTTATACTGACCTCCACTCTTCTGTGAAGGCTTTCCACTAGATGTTGAAACATATCTGCTGGGACTTACTTCCATTCAGCCACAAGCATTAGTGAGGTTGGGCACTGATGTTGGGCGATTAGGCCTGGCTCGCAGTCAGCGTTCCAATTCAACTCAAAGGTGTTCGATGGGATTGAGGTCAGAGCTCTGTGCAGGCCAGTCAAGTTCTTCCACACCGATCTCGACAAACCATTTTTGTATGGACCTCGCTTTGTGCACAGGGGCATTGTCATGCTGAAACAGGAAAGGGCCTTCCCAAACTTTTCCCCCAAAGTTAGAAGCACAGAATTGTATGCAGTAGTGTTAAGATTTTCCATCACTGGAACTGAGGGGCCTAGCCTGAACCATGAAAAACGGCTCCAGACCATTATTCCTCCTCCACCAAAACTTTATAGTTTGCACTATGCATTCGGGCAGGTAGTGTTCTCCTGGCATCCGCTGAACCCAGATTCGTCCGTCAGACTGCCAGATGGTGACGCATGAGTCATCACCCCAGAGAACGTGTTTCCACAGCTCCAGAGTCCAATGGCGATGAGCTTTACACTACTCCAGCCGATGCCTGGCATTGCGCATGGGGATATTAGGCTTGTGTGCGGCTGCTCGACCATGGAAACATACTTCATGAAGCTGCTGACTAACAGTTAATTTGCTGACCTTGCTTCCGGAGGTAGTTTGGAACTCAATAGTGATTGTTGAAACCGAGAAGACGTATTTTGCACGCTAGGTTCTTCATCATTCATCGGACCCGTTCTGTGATCTTGTGTGATCTACCAGTTTGTGGCTGAGCCGTTGTTGCCCCTAGATGTTTCCTCTTCACAATAACAGCACTTAGAGTTGACCGGGGCATCTCTAGTAGGGCAGACATTTTACCAGACATTTTGCCAACAAAGAGTATATAACAAAGTATTGAGATAAACTTTTGTTATTGACCAAATACTTATTTTCCACCATAATTTGCAAATAAATTCATTAAAAATCCTACAATGTGATTTTCTGGATTTTTTTTCTCATTTTGTCTGTCATAGTTGAAGTGTACTTATGATGAAAATTACAGGCCTCTCATCTTTTTAATTGGGAGAACTTGCACAATTGGTGGCTGACTAAACTTTTTTGCCCCACTCTATATGATATTAACCACCTTGGAAGACTGAATATGAAGTGCTTAATACAGGCTGGTCTATATAGTTAACAGCTTCTAGGTCATAATGTTCCCTGTTCTGAGCCGTTGTCTCTGAGTGACCTCTGTTTCTCCCTTAGGGCTGTGGCCGTGTGGGTCTGAGTGCTGGCACTGGGATAGGTGTCTCCTCAACTCTGGTCAGCAACCAGAACTCGCACAACAACAACGCACCCAACATCCCACCGCACAACAATGACAACTTCTCCCATCTCCACAGAAGAACTCTAGAGATCTTTCAGAGTGACCATCCATCGGGTTCTTGGTCGACTTCCTGACCAAGGCCCTTCTCCCCCGATTTCTCAGTTTGGCCAGACGGCCAGCTCTAGGACGAGTCTTGGTGGTTTCAAACTACTTCCATTTAAGAATGATGGAGGCCACTGTGTTCTTGGGGACCTTCAATGATGCATACATTTTTTTGTACCCTTCCCCAGATCTGTGCCTCGACACAATCCTGTCTCTGAGCTCTATGGACAATTCCTCCGACCTCATGGCTTGGTTTTTGCGCCGATGTACACTATCAACTGTGGGACCTTTTTATATAGACAGGTGTGTGCCTTTCCTAATTATGTCCAATCAATTGAATTTACCACAGGTGGACTCCAATCAAGTTGTAGAAACATCTCAAGGATGATCAATGGAAACAGGATGCACCTGAGCTCAATTTTAAGTCTCATAGCAAAGGGTCTGAATATTTATGTAAATAAGGTATTTATGTTTTTTTCATTTTAACACGTTAGCAAACATTTCTAATAACCTGTTTTCACATTATCAGGTATTCCGTCTAGATTGCTGAGGATAATTATTATTACTTTTAATCATTTTAGAACAAGGCTGTAACGTGTGTGTGTGTGCAATTTATTTTTTTATTTTTTAAAGTCAAGGGGTCTGAATACGTTCCGAAGGCACTGTATATTATAGTGAATTTAATTTTGAATAGCCTAGTAATAGGGCATTTTTTGTTTTCATAATAGGCTGACACATTACCTTTTCGGCGCCGACTGAGATGGCCGCCTCGCTTCGCGTTCCTAGGAAACTATGCAGTTTTTTTACGTGTTATTTCTTACATTAGTACCCCAGGTCATCTTAGGTTTCATTACATACAGTCGAGAAGAACTACTGAATATAAGATCAGCGTCAACTCACCATCAGTACGACCAAGAATATGTTTTCCGCGACGCGGATCCGGTGTTCTGCCTTACAAACAGGACAACGGAATGGATCGCATGCAGCGACCCAAGGAAACGACTCCGAAAAAGAGGGAAACGAGGCGTGTTCTGGTCAGACTCCGAAAAAGGGCACATCGCGCACCACTCCCCAGCATTCTTCTTGCCAATGTCCAGTCTCTTGACAACAAGGTTGACGAAATCCGAGCAAGGGTAGCATTCCAGAGGGACATCAGAGACTGCAACGTTCTCTGCTTCACGGAAACATGGCTTACTGGGAAGACGCTATCCGATGCGGTGCAGCCAACGGGTTTCTCCACGCATCGCGCCGACAGAAACAAACATCTTTCTGGTAAGAAGAGTGGCGGGGGCGTATGCCTCATGACTAACGAGACATGGTGTGATGAAGGAAACATACAGGAACTCAAATCCTTCTGTTCACCTGATTTAGAATTCCTCACAATCAAATGTAGACCGCATTATCTTCCAAGAGAATTCTCTTCGATTATAATCACAGCCGTATATATCCCCCCCAAGCAGACACATCGATGGCTCTGAACGAACTTTATTTAACTCTTTGCAAACTGGAAACCATTTATCCGGAGGTTGCATTCATTGTAGCTGGGGATTTTAACAAAGCTAATCTAAAAACAAGACTCCCTAAATTTTATCAGCATATCGATTGCGCAACCAGGGGTGGTAAAACCTTGGATCATTGTTACTCTAACTTCCGCGACGCATATAAGGCCCTGCCCCGCCCCCCTTTCGGAAAAGCTGACCACGACTCCATTTTGTTGATCCCCGCCTACAGGCAGAAACTAAAACAAGAGGCTCCCACGCTGAGGTCTGTCCAACGCTGGTCAGACCAAGCTGACTCCACACTCCAAGACTGCTTCCATCACGTGGACTGGGACATGTTTCGTATTGCGTCAGATGGAAATATTGACGAATACGCTGATTCGGTGTGCGAGTTCATTAGAACGTGCGTTGAAGATGTCGTTCCCATAGCAACGATAAAAACATTCCCAAACCAGAAACCGTGGATTGACAGCATTCGCGTGAAACTGAAAGCGCGAACCACTGCTTTTAATCAGGGCAAGGTGTCTGGTAACATGTCCGAATGTAAACAATGCAGCTATTCCCTCCGCAAGGCTATTAAACAAGCTAAGCGTCAGTACAGAGACAAAGTGGAATCTCAATTCAATGGCTCAGACACAAGAGGCATGTGGCAGGGTCTACAGTCAATCACGGACTACAAGAAGAAACCCAGCCCAGTCACGGACCAGGATGTCTTGCTCCCAGGCAGACTAAATAACTTTTTTGCCCGCTTTGAGGACAATACAGTGCCACTGACACGGCCTGCAACGAAAACATGCGGTCTCTCATTCACTGCAGCCGAGGTGAGTAAGACATTTAAACGTGTTAACCCTCGCAAGGCTGCAGGCCCAGACGGCATCCCCAGCCGCGCCCTCAGAGCATGCGCAGACCAGCTGGCCGGTGTGTTTACGGACATATTCAATCAATCCCTATACCAGTCTGCTGTTCCCACATGCTTCAAGAGGGCCACCATTGTTCCTGTTCCCAAGAAAGCTAAGGTAACTGAGCTAAACGACTACCGCCCCGTAGCACTCACTTCCGTCATCATGAAGTGCTTTGAGAGACTAGTCAAGGACCATATCACCTCCACCCTAGACCCACTCCAATTTGCTTACCGCCCAAATAGGTCCACAGACGATGCAATCTCAACCACACTGCACACTGCCCTAACCCACCTGGACAAGAGGAATACCTATGTGAGAATGCTGTTCATCGACTACAGCTCGGCATTCAACACCATATTACCCTCCAAGCTCGTCATCAAGCTCGAGACCCTGGGTCTCGACCCCGCCCTGTGCAACTGGGTACTGGACTTCCTGACGGGCCGCCCCCAGGTGGTGAGGGTAGGCAACAACATCTCCTCCCCGCTGATCCTCAACACGGGGCCCCACAAGGGTGCGTTCTGAGCCCTCTCCTGTACTCCCTGTTCACCCACGACTGCGTGGCCACGCACGCCTCCAACTCAATCATCAAGTTTGCGGACGACACAACAGTGGTAGGCTTGATTACCAACAACGACGAGACGGCCTACAGGGAGGAGGTGAGGGCCCTCGGAGTGTGGTGTCAGGAAAATAACCTCACACTCAACGTCAACAAAACTAAGGAGATGATTGTGGACTTCAGGAAACAGCAGAGGGAACACCCCCTATCCACATCGATGGATCAGTAGTGGAGAGGGTAGCAAGTTTTAAGTTCCTCGGCATACACATCACAGACAAACTGAATTGGTCCACTCACACTGACAGCGTCGTGAAGAAGGCGCAGCAGCGCCTCTTCAACCTCAGGAGGCTGAAGAAATTCGGCTTGTCACCAAAAGCACTCACAAACTTCTACAGATGCACAATCGAGAGCATCCTGGCTGGCTGTATCACCGCCTGGTACGGCAACTGCTCCGCCCTCAACCGTAAGGCTCTCCAGAGGGTAGTGAGGTCTGCACAACGCATCACCGGGGGCAAACTACCTGCCCTCCAGGACACCTACACCACCCGATGTTACAGGAAGGCCATAAAGATCATCAAGGACATCAACCACCCGAACCACTGCCTGTTCACCCCGCTATCATCCAGAAGGCGAGGTCAGTACAGGTGCATCAAAGCTGGGACCGAGAGACTGAAAAACAGCTTCTATCTCAAGGCCATCAGACTGTTAAACAGCCACCACTAACATTGAGTGGCTGCTGCCAACACATTGACACTGACACTGACCCAACTCCAGCCACTTTAATAATGGGAATTGATGGGAAATGATGTAAATATATCACTAGCCACTTTAAACAATGCTACCTTATATAATGTTACTTACCCTACATTATTCATCTCATATGCATACGTATATACTGTACTCTAGATCATCGACTGCATCCTTATGTCACTAGCCACTTTAACTATGCCACTTTGTTTACTTTGTCTACATACTCATCTCATATGTATATACTGTACTCGATACCATCTACTGTATGCTGCTCTGTACCATCACTCATTCATATATCCTTATGTACATATTCCTTATCCCCTTACACTGTGTATAAGACAGTAGTTTTGGAATTGTTAGTTAGATTACTTGTTGGTTATCACTGCATTGTCGGAACTAGAAGCACAAGCATTTCGCTACACTCGCATTAACATCTGCTAACCATGTGTATGTGACAAATAAAATTTGATTTGATTTATCTCACCACCATGTTTTTCATTACATTTACATTTAAGTCATTTAGCGGACGCTCTTATCCAGAGCGACTTACAAATTGGTGCGTTCACCTTAAGACATCCAGTGGAACAGCCACTTTACAATAGTGCATCTAAATCTTTTAAGGGGGGGGTGAGAAGGATTACTTTATCCTATCCTAGGTATTCCTGAAAGAGGTGGGGTTTCAGGTGTCTCCGGAAGGTGGTGATTGACTCCGCTGTCCTGGCGTCGTGAGGGAGTTTGTTCCACCATTGGGGGGCCAGAGCAGCGAACAGTTTTGACTGGGCTGCGCGGGAACTGTACTTCCTCAGTGGTAGGGAGGCGAGCAGGCCAGAGGTGGATGAACGCAGTGCCCTTGTTTGGGTGTAGGGCCTGATCAGAGCCTGGAGGTACTGAGGTGCCGTTCCCACTCACAGCTCCGTAGGCAAGCACCATGGTCTTGTAGCGGATGCGAGCTTCAACTGGAAGCCAGTGGAGAGAGCGGAGGAGCGGGGTTTTTCCATCTCTTTCCCTCATTCCTTTCTCTAGCGCGCAAAGATGGGGGCTGTCAACCGTTTAATATGTTTCGTTGTGAAAACATGTTACTATTGATGTTCCCGAACAGATTTCACTTGGTTTCCCAAAGTAAGCTTTGGGTAGCTGCAGGTCAGGGTTGAAGAGCCCATGGCATACAGAGATTGGGTGGAATATCACCTGTAGCGCAGCAAGAGGCAGCATGCTCCTCAGTGGTTGATGCGTGACGTGAAATAACTGTTCTTATAAGCACAGACATTTCTATATATGCAATCCTGTGTGAAAGCAGAGTTGTTGTGATGGTTGAGGATCCCAGCTGCTACTATATGTATTTCTCAGGGGCTCACCTTTACAACCGGCATGATTTAAACTGCGGGAAAGCGGTCTCCGTGCATACAGATGAGGTCTTTTTTTTCCCTGACCCTGTTCCTACCCATTTAATAATTGTCCATTTCTAAATCGAAACAAATTTTCCACATAAGACAAGATTTAAATTGAAAATAGTCTGATGGGTGACAATATATGATCACTTGATGAGAGAACAGGGTGTGCAGCCCGAGGCAAGGAACAGGGCGCAAGCTTTTTTTGCTACCTTTTTCAAATAGTCAATAGGATAGTGGCAGCATGCAGCCCATGTATATTAGATTTCTTGTGCATTACACAAACCTTAGAATGCCTAACTATATTTGCCAAATAAATCTAGTGTATTAGACTTTTACGCTCGACATAGCCACTTCATATCCTTTTCTATTTTATTCAGCTAAGATGCAAAACATATTTGTTAATTAATGGTCAATTACTGTAAGACCGGCCCCCATTTGCATTACAATAATCGTCTGACAATATTTCATGACTGCCATAGTCCTAGTAGTGAGTCTCTCAAATCTTTACTCCTCACATCGAAAGAGGCTTTTACAATTCTGGTAGAATATGAGACCATGAGCCAAAATGTTGATGATGAAAAGCTATTTTCTATCCTTACCATGAGTCAAAATGATTTCCATGGCTTGTACTTACATTGTCACAGCTAGTCTCAGTATGTTCTGAGTCCTGTGCTGTGTGTGTTCCAGGTAAAGGGAAGAGGGTCGCCCCTGCGTCAGCCTCACAGGGGGCTGTGTATGCTCTTCGAGAACCGGGAGGAACAGGCCAGAGCCAGGGCAGGGGAGCTGGGAGGCGAGGGGGTGATCAGGACTCGATGCACCTGCAGTAGGGCTCGCCCCGGCCCAGAGGAAAGGACTCGAGGTGGGCCCAACCACCCATCCTCTGGAGGGTCAGGAGGAGGGGACAGGACCCCAAAGAGGAGGCAGGATCTGAGGGGCTGGAGGCCGGGGACCCTGTTGAGGAGAGCCCAGCCAGGGCGAGGGGTATGGCTGAGGGGCATGGTGGTGAGAGGATGTCGGGCCATAGCTTCAGGGAGGTCCACGGAGCAGAGCCCCAGCCCAGGGGGTTAAGGGACAGCTTCCCCAGTAGACCTTTCACCCGCGCCCGCAGCAGACTGTCGTCTGTACCCCTGGTGTCTGAGTCGGGTAAGACCGGGGATAAGAGCTCGCTCTCTATCAGAGCATGGAACATTTGTAACAGTTGAAATCCATGCCATCAAATTGTATTCCATATTGTAAGCTGAAGAAACACAGGTAGTCGAGTGTGTCTGTGGCATTAATAGTGAAGGAGGAAGCCTGTGGAAAATGTGAGTTCCTCATAGAGCTTCTGTTTCTTCTCATGCAGAGCTGTCCAAGCCTCGGGTCATGGTGAAGAGGAGACCCACAGCAGACAAGTCCACCAGCACCAGCGACCCGGTCACTGAGGACGATCATGTACAGGTAGGGACACTACACCTACTAAGATGAGTCTCAGGCTGCGTCCCAATGGCCACTACATAGGGTGTCATTTCGGGGGGGGGGACCCTTCTCCCTGAGCAAAGCAGCACAGAACTTCATGGTGAAATGAAGGATATGAACTCCCTTCTAACTGCAGCGCCCTGTGACACAATACCTTCCTATGCCATGAAGGTGCTGAGGCTGAAATCCAAAAACCTGGTGGGAATCACCCTCACTAACTGTGGCATCACTGACCTGGTGCTGAAGGACTGCCCCCAGATGATGTTTGTTCACGGTAGGTTTCCCTTCTATGTATAATCAGGGCTTGATGAGGAACACAATTAGTGGGCCATTCTCTCATAAGGTTAAGTCCCAAATGGCACTGTACTTTTGAAAAGTATTGTACTATATAGAGAATAGGGTGCCATTTAAGAGGCATTTGGGCCCTGGTCAAAAGTAGTGTTCTATATAGGGAGTAGGGTGCCATTTGGGATGAACATTAACCCTCTGCTGTCCCCCGCTGTGTCCCTCTAGCCATGCGCTGCAGAGTGCTGAAGCATCTGAAGGTGGAAAGGGCTCCCATAGTGAACCATTTTGACTATGTACAGTGTAAGAAGCTGGACATGGAGCAGATCCTGGATCAGATCCTCCGCATGCCCCCTGAGAGGAACCGTATCATCTACATGCGCCCCATGCAGCAGGTCAGGACCACTGCCTGGAACTCCTTCTGAAACCTTGGATTGTAACCTAGGTCAATATGTATATAATCTCAATTCAGTCTGTCTGCACAATAAATATGATTTGCAGAGGAAATGTGACCAGGTTTTCTCCATAAAGCACATTATCCCCTTTGTGCATGATATGGTTTGTAAACCTAGTCTTACTCTGACCATCTCCTTGTCCCCTGTCCTAGATTGACCTTCTGTCCCTGGAGCGGAAACTGTTCCATGGGCCGTACCCAAATCAAATCAAATGTATTTATATAGCCCTTCGTACATCAGCTGATATCTCAAAGTGCTGTACAGAAACCCAGCCTAAAACCACAAACGGCAAGCAATGCAGGTGTAGAAGCACGGTGGCTAGGAAAAACTCCCTAGAAAAGCCAAAATCTAGGAAGAAACCTAGAGAGGAACCAGGCTATGTGGGGTGGCCAGTCCTCTTCTGGCTGTGCCGGGTGGAGATTATAACAGAACATGGCCAAGATGTTCAAATGTTCATAAATGACCAGCATGGTCGTATAATAATAAGGCAGAACAGTTGAAACTGGAGCAGCAGCACGGCCAGGTGGACTGGGGACAGCAAGGAGTCATCATGTCAGGTAGTCCTGGGGCATGGTCCTAGGGCTCAGGTCAGTTGAAACTGGAGCAGCAACACAGCCAGGTGGACTGGGGACAGCAAGGAGTCATCATGTCAGGTAGTCCTGGGGCATGGTCTTAGGGCTCAGGTCCTCTGAGAGAGAGAAGGAGAGAATTAGAGAACGCACACTTAGATTCACACAGGACACCGAATAGGACAGGAGAAGTACTCCAGATATAACAAACTGACCCTAGCCCCCCGACACATAAACTACTGCAGCATAAATACTGGAGGCTGAGACGGGAGGGGTCAGGAGACACTGTGGCCTCATCCGAGGACACCCCCGGACAGGGCCAAACAGGAAGGATATAACCCCACCCACTTTGCCAAAGCACAGCCCCCACACCACTACCCCTACCACATCGCCATCATACATGAGTTCAGATACCTCCCCAACGTCAGGAACAAGGTCAGAGTACGCAGCTGGATGGACACCATCACCAACATCAGCCAGTGAGTAACACATACTGCTATCTTGTAATGTTACTTTCACCTGAAAGATCCTCTGTTAAATAGACAGTACATGACCAAAAGTCAGTACATTACCAAAAGTATGTGGACACCTGCTCGTCGAACATTCTAAAATCTTGGTCATTAATATGGAGTCGGTCCCCCCTTTGCTTCTATAACAGCCTCCACTCTTCTGGGAAGGCTTTCCACTAGATGTTGGAACATTGCTGCAGGGACTTTCATTCAGCCACGAGCCTTAGTGAGGTCGGGCGATTAGGCCTGGCTCGCAGTTCGCATTCCAATTCATCCCAAAGGTGTTTGATGGGATTGAGGTCAGGGTTCTGTGCAGGCCAGTCAAGTTCTTGCACACCGATCTCGACAAATCATTTCTGTATGGACCTGGCTTTGTGCTCAGGGGGAATTGTCATGCTGAAACAGGAAGGGCTTTCCCACTGTTGCCACAAAGTTAGAAGCACAGAATCGTCTAGACTGTCATTGTATGCTGTAGTGTTAAGATTTCCCTTCACTGGAACTATGGAGCCGAACCATGAAAAAACAGTCCTAGACCATTATTCTTCCTCCACCAAACTGTAGAGTTAGCACTATTCATTTCCACATCACAATAACAACCCTTACAGTTGACCAAGGCAGACATTTTGACAAACTGACTTGTTTGGAAAGGTGGCATCCTATGACGGTGCCACGTTGAAAGTCAGCGGGCTCTTCAGTAAGGCCATTCTACTGCCGATGTTTGTCTATGACTATGTGCTCGATGTTATACACCTCTCAGCAACCGCTGTGGCTGAAATGGCCCAATCCCTAATTTGTTTTATTCTAACACTTTTCCCACCAGCAAAATAAAGTTCTGAACCTGTTAGTCAGTTTATATGGCTCCTCTCTGTTCCTTTTTAAACCTCTTATTTATTATTTTTCATTTAGCTCGACATTAAAATACTTCAATAGGTAGAGCAGCTTGCTATGGAGCGGGCAATCTATGTACATGTAGGGTGCGGCATGCGACTGAAATATTGCGGGTGAGGAGAGCGCTGGGCATGAAGCGCTGGCCATCTTGTTATGACATGCATTGCCTGAATTAGGCCAACGGAGGAGCGGCTTTTATGGGGGAAGTTTGTATTTGAACGTCAGAGAGTTGTTAACTAACGTTGGACCAGAGCTAGCTCTTGACCATGACTCTCCGTTCCATTACATTACACAAAGTGCTGCAAAGTTTTAGAGAGCTAGACCAGAGCTAGCTAACAAACTAGCTAGCTAACATGCTTGTGTGTGCAAAGCGGCACCAGAATTAAAATAAACCCCCTTTTTTTGTCATTTAATAAATCCAATGAGATATGTCATAACTGGAGTATACTTAACTAGCATTGAAAAAGTGAATCAACCTGTTCTCTAATAAAAAATCTTTCTCCCTAATTTGTGAATCACGCCTGTAGAGGCTGCTGCCCTATAGACATGGAATCACTGGCCACTTTTAATAATGGAACACTAGTCACTTCAATAATGTTTACTCATCTCATGTATATATATATATATACTGTATTATATTCCACTGTATTTTAGTCAACGCCACTCCGACATTTATATGTGTGTATTGTTGTATAGTGTTAGATACTACTGCACTGCTGGAGCTAGGAACACAAGCATTTTGCTACACCCGCAATAACATCTGCTAAATAATTGCATGTGACCAATAACATTTGTAACGTCACTAGCTACAGTAGACTATGCAGGCTTTAGGGGAGGGGCAGGTAGCCTACACACACAAACTGGCAAAGATTTTCAGCTGGCAGGCAGGCAGACACTGGAATATAATGTTATTAACTGGTTCCCATGATTTTAAAATAATGGATCTGTTCCGGAACTGTATAGATCACATTCGTTCTTGCATCTGGTTATTTTCCTCTAAAAAATGTTATTCTTTCACAGTTTTCTGTTCCCTGAATGGGTTCCAACCCCTGAAATTTGGTGTGTTGCTGCCCTTCTGTTTCCTACAGTAGATTGCTTTCTTTATCATGGCCCTGGTGTCATTATAACTACAGCCAGCAGGTGGTGCTGTTGAGTCCTTTCTGACCTCAATCAGCCATATTGTACTGTACTGTTGACATGGTGGTCAAGAACCAGTTCCTTCCTTCCTCTATCTAAAAACCTGACATAAACAACCACTTTCATTTAATCAACAGGGAGCTCATTAAGTATGAGTTCTTCCCCGAAGCCATGCGGACGGAAGAGGATGTGAAGAAGTATCCCAACTACCCCTGGGGCCGAGACATCTACACCTTGGAGGGTGAGATGGAGGAAGTCCTGTTCAGCACTCTGAGACTGAGATTTGGTCTCTTCACAGCGGAGCTATGTCCTCCCCTAGGGTCACTATGCTACGCCCTCCCCTAGGGTCACTATGCTACGTCCTCCCGTAGGGTCACTATGCTACGTCCTCCCGTAGGGTCACTATGCTACGTCCTCCCTTAGGGTCACTATGCTACGTCCTCCCGTAGGGTCACTATGCTACGTCCTACCCTAGGGTCACTATGCTACGTCCTCCCGTAGGGTCACTATGCTACGTCCTCCCTTAGGGTCACTATGCTACATAGTGGGATTTGGTGTTTTTCCATGCTCCATTTATTGTCCCCCTCAGGTTTTCATGATGCAATTCCTACATTATTTAATCAGTTTTTCTCAATAGTTCCTTCACTTGCCCCTTAGTGATTTGGTGGCAGCTGCTGCTCTGCCCTGTTCTGATGTATCTACTCTCTCTCTGTCTATAGGAGTGGTAGATGAAGTCCCCTACTCCATGATCACAGACTTCCCCTGGCTCCGTACCCTACGTACAGCTGATCCCAACAGTTACGCACGCTACGACTTTGAGGATGATGAGAGCAGTGAGTGACTATGTCCACAGCTCCACCAGGCCAAACTGCTGTCCTATTTCTACAATCATTGGTAGTTGTGTTATATGAGCCCAGTGATCTGGCTCTTTGTCTGTTGAGCCATTCACATGAATGTTTAGATCTTTTCAGGGCCTTCTTCTGTGATCGGTCTGGTACCTACCTGATAGGTAGCACTGAGTCTGTGCCAGTCAATCATAAGGTGCAGCCACTCTCTTTGTCCTGCGGCCACTCTCTTTGTCCTGCGGCCACTCTCTTTGTCCTGCGGCCACTCTCGTTGTCCTGCGGCCACTCTCTTTGTCTTGCGGCCACTCTCTTTGTCTTGCGGCCACTCTCTTTGTCTTGCGGCCACTCTCTTTGTCTTGCGGCCACTCTCTTTGTCTTGCGGCCACTCTCTTTGTCCTGCGGCCACTCTCTTTGTCTTGTAGTGCTCCTACTGTGACTTCTGCACCCACCCAACGTTGAGTGAGAACTAGTGCTTTACTGCCTTTCCTATGGCGCTCCAGGGAGTTGGCAGTGGCGTGTCTGTCTCGAGTTGCCTTGTTTTTGTATTTGCTGACCTTACATGAAGGGAGAAAGAGAAACCTATAACCACCTAAAAGGAAGTGATTCCCAAACCTTCCATAACAAAGCCATCACCTACAGAGAGATGAACCTGGAGAAGAGTCCCCTGAGCAAGCTGGTCCTGGGGCTCTGTTCACAAACACACCCTACAGGGCCCCCGGACAGCAGCACAATTAGACTCAATCATCATGAGAAAACAAAAAAGTAATTACTTGACACATTGGAAAGAATTAACAAAAAAACAGCGCAAACTAGAATGCTATTTGGCCCTACACAGGAAGTACACCGCGGCAGAATACCTGACCACTGTGACTGACCCAAAATTAAGGAAAGCTTTGACTATGTACAGACTCAGTGAGCATAGCCTTGCTATTGAGAAAGGCCGCCGTAGGCAGACATGGCTCTCAAGAGAAGACAGGCTATGTGCTCACTGCCCACAAAATGAGGTGGAAACTGAGCTGCACTTCCTAACCTCCTGCCCAATGTATGACCATATTAGAGAGACATATTTCCCTCAGATTACACAGATCCACAAAGAATTTGAAAACAAATCCAATTTTGATAAACTGCCATATCTACTGGGTGAAATTCCAGTGTGCCATCACAGCAGCAAGATTTGTGACCTGTTGCCACGAGAGAAGGGCTACCAGTGAAGAACACACACCATTGTAAATACAACCCATATTTATGCTTATTTATTTTATCTTGTGTCCTTTAACCATTTGTACATTGTTAAAACACTGTATATATATATATATATATAATATGACATTTGTAATGTCTTGTTTTGAAACTTCTGTATGTGTAATGTTTACTGTTAATTTTTATTGTTTATTTCACTTTATATATTATCTACCTCACTTGCTTTGGCAATGTTAACACATGTTTCCCATGCCAATAAAGCCCTTGAATTGAATTGAGAAAGGCTGCACAATGTGTTTGTTCTCTTCTTAGCCATGGTTTAGGGATTGTTTCTCTCAGTGGGGGAATGACAGCTGCTTGAACTTCGAGGAGTTAAGAGCTCTGCTCTGTTGCTACCATTCATACTCATAGATACGCCATCTTTCCATGCACTGCCTCTCAGTAAAGGTCATGTTGGAATTGTGTGGGGGCCGGTGTATGTGTGAAAGCACCCAGGGTAGGGTGTATGCCTATGTTATTGTATGAATTGGATATCTGCATTGAGAGAACGGCGTGCATTAGCTTGGTGGAGAATTGAAAGCGCAGGGCTTTGTATTCTGCTCTCACTGGGATGTTATTTTTCAGAGGTTTTGAAATCCCTTTTTGTGTTTCGGAGAGATTTCCACTGCCATGGAAGAATATCAGTGTTTGAGAGTTTGGTGTTCTCACCTCCTACCTCTGGTGCTGACAGAAACCAGCTTCAGAGAAGCACCCTCAAGCTAAACGCTGCAAGTGCCCTTACATTTGTTTGTAAAGAACATTTAGCTTTCTAGTTTTTTCAAATTCTTTTTTTTCTTCTTATTTCTGCTTTGTTTTAATTAGTATTTTCTTCACCTCTTTTCCCGAGGTCTGTCATTTGGGGGGGTCGGTTGGTTTGGTGTGTATTATGAGTTATGGTCTATATTGCTCAGTTCTATTTACCTCATGACTTGGTAAAATGAGAGAGGACCGCGGAAGAATCCAAAGAAATGTGTTACCAAATCATTTCCACAAATTATCCTGAAGAAGAAAAAGGGGGAACAATTAATTGAGTCTTTCATGCATCAAGTATTTCAGAATTCTCCCTGCCTCTAATTGAACCCTCATTTCAAGAGACTAAGAAGGGCGCTGGCTGCTTTGATTAGGGGGCATGGCTAGTTAGGGTACTAAAAGCATCTCATTCATCTCTAGATGACTGCAGGCATGCGGACTGTTTCCAAGCAAGAGGACCTTCAACACATTTGCTCCACATTGTGTTTTTTATGTGGAATAATAATAATTCTCTTTGGGAAGCACAACTAAGTTTTGTTCAAGCCAGCCTGGGTGACTCCCTCCACCCTCCTCTTCCAAAGCCAAGCCAGCCTGGGTGACTCCCTCCACCCTCCTCTTCCAAAGCCACGCCAGTCTGGGTGACTCCCTCCACCCTCCTCTTCCAAAGCCAAGTCAGCCTGGTTGACTCCCTCCACCCTCCTCTTCCAAAGCCACGCCAGTCTGGGTGACTCCCTCCACCCTCCTCTTCCAAAGCCAAGCCAGTCTGGGTGACTCCCTCCACCCTCCTCTTGCCAAGCCAAGCCAGTCTGGGTGACTCCCTCCACCCTCCTCTTCCCAAGCCAGCCTGGGTGACTCCCTCCACCCTCCTCTTCCAAAGCCAAGCCAGCCTGGGTGACTCCCTCCACCCTCCTCTTGCCAAGCCAGCCTGGGTGACTCCCTCCACCCTCCTCTTGACTCCCTCCAAGCCAGCAGTCTGGGTGACTCCCTCCACCCTCCTCTTGCCAAGCCAGTCTGGGTGACTCCCTCCACCCTCCTCTTCCAAAGCCAAGCCAGTCTGGGTGACTCCCTCCACCCTCTGGGTGACTCTCCACCCTCCTCAAGCCAGTCTGGGTGACTCCCTCCACCCTCCTCTTCCAAAGACTCCCTCCACCCTCCCAAGCCAGTCTGGGTGACTCCCTCCACCCTCCTCTTCCAAAGCCAAGCCAGCCTGGGTGACTCCCTCCACCCTCCTCTTCCAAAGCCAAGCCAGTCTGGGTGACTCCCTCCACCCTCCTCTTCCAAAGCCAAGCCAGCCTGGGTGACTCCCTCCACCCTCCTCTTGCCAAGCCAGTCTGGGTGACTCCCTCCACCCTCCTCTTCCAAAGCCTGGGTGCCAGTCTGGGTGACTCCACCCCCTCCACCCTCTCCACCCTCCTCTTCCAAAGCCAAGTCAGCCTGGGTGACTCCCTCCACCCTCCTCTTCCAAAGCCACGCCAGTCTGGGTGACTCCCTCCACCCTCCTCTTCCAAAGCCAAGCCAGTCTGGGTGACTCCCTCCACCCTCCTCTTGCCAAGCCAAGCCAGCCTGGGTGACTCCCTCCACCCTCCTCTTCCCAAGCCAGCCTGGGTGACTCCCTCCACCCTCCTCTTCCAAAGCCAAGCCAGCCTGGGTGACTCCCTCCACCCTCCTCTTGCCAAGCCAGCCTGGGTGACTCCCTCCACCCTCCTCTTGCCAAGCCAGCCTGGGTGACTCCCTCCACCCTCCTCTTGCCAAGCCAGCCTGGGTGACTCCCTCCACCCTCCTCTTGCCAAGCCAGTCTGGGTGACTCCCTCCACCCTCCTCTTCCAAATCCAAGCCAGTCTGGGTGACTCCCTCCACCCTCCTCTTGCCAAGCCAGTCTGGGTGACTCCCTCCACCCTCCTCTTCCAAAGCCAAGCCAGTCTGGGTGACTCCCTCCACCCTCCTCTTCCAAAGCCAAGCCAGCCTGGGTGACTCCCTCCACCCTCCTCTTCCAAAGCCAAGCCAGCCTGGGTGACTCCCTCCACCCTCCTCTTCCAAAGCCAAGCCAGCCTGGGTGACTCCCTCCACCCTCCTCTTCCCAAGCCAGTCTGGGTGACTCCCTCCACCCTCCTCTTCCAAAGCCAAGCCAGTCTGGGTGACTCCCTCCACCCTCCTCTTCCAAAGCCAAGCCAGTCTGGGTGACTCCCTCCACCCTCCTCTTCCAAAGCCAAGCCAGCCTGGGTGACTCCCTCCACCCTCCTCTTCCAAAGCCAAGCCAGCCTGGGTGACTCCCTCCACCCTCCTCTTCCAAAGCCAAGCCAGCCTGGGTGACTCCCTCCACCCTCCTCTTCCAAAGCCAAGCCAGCCTGGGTGACTCCCTCCACCCTCCTCTTCCAAAGCCAAGCCAGCCTGGGTGACTCCCTCCACCCTCCTCTTGCCAAGCCAGCCTGGGTGACTCCCTCCACCCTCCTCTTCCAAAGCCAAGCCAGTCTGGGTGACTCCCTCCACCCTCCTCTTCCAAAGCCAAGCCAGTCTGGGTGACTCCCTCCACCCTCCTCTTCCAAAGCCAAGCCAGTCTGGGTGACTCCCTCCACCCTCCTCTTCCAAAGCCAAGCCAGTCTGGGTGACTCCCTCCACCCTCCTCTTGCCAAGCCAAGCCAGTCTGGGTGACTCCCTCCACCCTCCTCTTGCCAAGCCAGCCTGGGTGACTCCCTCCACCCTCCTCCTGCCAAGCCAGCCTGGGTGACTCCCTCCACCCTCCTCTTGCCAAGCCAGCCTGGGTGACTCCCTCCACCCTCCTCTTGCCAAGCCAGCCTGGGTGACTCCCTCCACCCTCCTCCTGCCAAGCCAGCCTGGGTGACTCCCTCCACCCTCCTCCTGCCAAGCCAGCCTGGGTGACTCCCTCCACCCTCCTCTTGCCAAGCCAGCCTGGGTGACTCCCTCCACCCTCCTCTTCCCAAGCCAGCCTGGGTGACTCCCTCCACCCTCCTCTTCCCAAGCCAGCCTGGGTGACTCCCTCCACCCTCCTCTTCCAAAGCCAAGCCAGTCTGGGTGACTCCCTCCACCCTCCTCTTCCAAAGCCAAGATAGTAATGCTTGTGGATTTAATCTAAATACGCTAATCACTGCAGAAAAAATCCTGTACAGATACGCTGTATTTAATGGATCTTAAATTTGTTTTATATGTTTATATAAAAACAACTTTCACATAATAAAAAGGGAGACCTGAATCAAGTGGAGCACCACTGTGTGTCATGAGTTGTCTGTTAGTGATTTAAATGTGAATTCTCTTTTTATTGAAACTGACCAGTTCACAGTGAGCTCTATAGTCTTTATACTGAAATGTGTGTCCCAAATGTCACCCTATTCCCTATATAGTGCTCTACTTTTTAATAGAGGCCTATGGACCCTGGTCAAGAGTAGTGCACTGTATCGGCTCTAGAAAGCACCTGTGCATTATTCTAATCAAAATCCATCGATTTAAGCTAGAGATATCTGATTGTCAGCCTTCCTCATCGTCGGCTGTTTAGAGACCAGGAGACATCCCGAAAATCACTCTTCTCACGCATGTCTTTCGCGTCTGAAAGGTTTGGCCTATAAACTAATATCACCACTCTATGGAAAGGTGAGACTCAAACACGATGGTGTTCTCTTTCGTTTTTGTAGCGGGTCGCCAAACGAGCTTTGGGAACTCCTTCCCCTTCACGTGATTGTAAATATCTTCGATATTAAGCATATCTGTCACGCCACACCCTTACTGTACCCATGTGACCTGTCTCTAAAAATGGCTGTGTGGCATGACATACTGTCTATTACGTCACTCGCGTTTGTTTTACATTACGAGTTTGCTATTAATCACCTTCAGATTACTTTTATACAATTCTTCAACTAGCTAACTTGATTGCTTTTTGTCGGGCATGTCCATCCTTGTGTTAGCTCGCTAGTTCTTTGCAATCTGATGATGATGATGCTATGCACCACAGCTACCCGCGGTGACGGTTGACCAGAAAAGATCCATGTCTGAAATCTTTGAGAGGGTAAACAAAAACCTCAATGTGGAGCATGCACCTACTGCCTTGGCGTCCACATCCAAGTTTGGATTAATACAGTTCTTCAAAGACTGAGACGTCCATCCTGTTGTTCAAATACTTTGTGAGTGAGCTCCAATGCACGTGGAGCACGCCAAATGACCGAACCCCTGCCATGCCAAACATACACACTCGCTTAGCTACAGTTCCTGGTGCAGATGAGAATGATTTTGTCCATTTCTCCCGTGTGGACAAGTCATTTGCTTTGCTTGTTCTGCCTGCTTCTCACAGTTAAGGCCAAGAGCTGCCTAACAAACGATGCAGGACATCTGATCGCTTCCTACCCAGGACGCACGACAGCACTGCTTCAGCTGCTAGGCTTAGATATTCAGCAGCGATACCGGACTTCTATCAGAAGGAGCTGCGGGACCGCCTCTCTGCAAACTAGGATGCTGAGACCATGAACGAACAAACTGTATACAGTTACAGACCTACTCATCCAATTCCTTCAGGGCAATGATCACGTTTGGCAATACTGTGTGTAGCACGGTGCCACCTATGGTTACCACAGTCCAAGCTCCCTGACAAAGAAGGTTCCACTCCTAGGTGTACCCATATCACCAGGCCAGACATTTGGCCCAGCAGCGCCCTACCTCCAAGTGTCTTAAGGAGGACAGGGAAGCACAGATGGAGGTTCGGCGCCTCATCCCAAAGCCTGGAATGCTTCAGCAGCAAACCGTTAATCCCATCGCAGGGCCCCAACTGGGATGCCAAGAAACCAGGCCCAGACTCACACTGCACCTGCTGTGGAGGAACAGACCCTCTCAGCCATACCGAAGAGGTGGAGCGCAGAAGCGACACCATATGCAGGCCGCATCCCCTCTGCACCATAGAACGCAGAGCCTGGACCAAGACTCAACATCGTTTCCTCTGGAGAAAGTCAACGGCCAACAAATGGGTGTTTTGTGCATCTCTAACGCAAGGTTGCGCAGTACAATTTGTCAGCAACCCCCACGCTTCAGGAGTGCCTTTAAAAACAAAAGCAAATACTCTGCTCAGAAATCTCCTTGTTCCTGGAAAAGCATGTAGTCAGAGGTAGAACGCAACAAAACAGCAGGTTCCAATCAATCTATTTTATTGCGCCAAAAAAGGGGCGGAGGCCTCCGTCCGATCCTGGACCTAATATGCCTGAATCGTCATCTTTCAGCACTTCAAAATGCTGCCAATCAAAACTATCCTTCAGCCAATAAAACCAGGTGATTGGTTCACCACAGTGGCATACTTACATATCCCCATCACACACAAAATACCTGATTTGCTGTTGAAAAACATGTTTTTCAGTTTCCTGTTCTACCCTTATGCCTTTTGCTCACCCCTCGCACTTTCATAAAGTGCATGATCGACACTATCCAGAAAGAGTGGTAATCTTTAACAAATTGTCTTTTAAACATTCAAACTGAGAAAACGGGTGATGGCGTTAGAGAGTCAGAAGCTCCTAGCTCCACATGTGGTTAATACAGCACTGGTACAACAGACACAATCTATGTCCCAGAAAGGACCAACACAAAAAGCTGGACATTTCAATGACTTGCTGGAAAGCAATACAATGGTGGTGCCTAGCACTTAAATTCCCAGTGGAGTTCTCCTAGGTGCAGTTTGCAACCGGGTGACTTTCATCACAGACACTTCTGTACAGGGATGGGAAGTCTTGAAGCATTCAGGGCTCCATGGTGTATGGTCGGCACCATGAACAACATGTCAATGTACTGGAGTTCACCTTGGACTCCGGCACTTCCTCCCAGTACTGATACGGACAGACAACAGAACCATAGATGCACACATCAACCGCCAGGGCAGACAATATCTCCTAGATTTAGGACAGATACTTCAAAACCTTATTTCTTATGATACATTTTTTAACTTTGTTTTGCTATTTATGAATGTGTTATTCAAGGTGTTTATTTGGGCTTTAGCAGTTAAGACCAAATTCAATATATATATTTTTATACTTACAGGGATCCTAAAATTCACAAGCCACAAACATTCTTTGACTCGATTATGGATACTCTTACTGACAGTTGTGGCTGCTTTGTGTGATGTATTGTTGTCTCTACCTTCTTGCCCTTTGTGCTGTTGTCTGTGCCCAATAATAATAATATAATGTTTGTACCATGTTGTGCTGCTTCCATGCTGTGTTGTCGTGTGTTGCTGCCATGCTATGTTGTTGTCTTAGATCTCTCTTTATGTAGTCTTGTCTCTCTTGTCGTGATGTGTTTTTTTGTCCTATATTTCTATTTCATTTATTGGTATTTTTAATCCCAGCCCCCCTCCTCCCTGCAGGAGGCCTTTTGCCTTTTTGTATGCCGTCATTGTAAATAAGTTAATAACTGACTTGACTATTAAATTAAACACTTATCCATATATTAGCTTAGTAGAACCCCTTAAAAGACCTGGAGACGAGGAGATGAGACTGCCAGCTTTCAAATTAGCCAGTGTACTATGTAATGCTGCCCTGCGTCTGGAGAATCCATTTCCTTGCTGGAGTTTAAGTGGACTCACAAGACAAGTACTGTAATATAGGTTGTGTGTCTGGTCTGGAGTAAGTCATTGTCACACTGTTTATACATTCTGACACATAATAGGTGTGTAATGTCCCCTTCTACTAAGTCTAAGCAGGAAGAGGAGAAGATTTGTGGAGATAGCATGTTGGACCTGCAGTATGTCTGTGTGACAGAGTTTGGCTAATCCCAGTAAGGGCTAGAATTAGTTTATCTTTCAACTTCAGAAAAAGGTTTAAGAATTTTTAACATCAAAATAATATGCCACTTAATATGTAATATCTAAGTATTGATGTGTTAGGTAATGTTGTGTATTAAGTCTGGTACGGCAAAATGTTTAACAAAACACCCTACTATTTAATTGTGCTAAAACTGCATATTAGAGGAGAGGGGAGGGGTGAACCTACAGATGAATTAAAGCACAGATTATCCATTATATTGACCAGATACTCAAGTGGCCACTCTAACAATGAAAATAAGTCTTCAAAAATGGAAGGTAGATTGGAGAATGCTAGATCTGGTGGGACCGAGAGGGCAGATATCCGTGTGACCAACGGTTGCCACTGGTTACCACAGCCACAAAGTCAGTTCGGAAGAATTCATGAAAACTAAAATGTGCTTTTTGGTTTTACTTTAAGGTTAAGATTAGGCTTAAGGTTACCAGTGTGGGTAGGGTTAGGTTTAAAATCACATTTTAAGAAGATGAATTGTAGAAATAAGCAGGGTGTTTGACTTTGTGGCTGTGGTAACTAGTGTCGATCAGGCACAAGTCAGAGAAAGTGTTTTTTTTCTCAAAATTGCTCAAAATCGTCATATCAGTACACAACCTAAGCATTACGAAACTTCTATACGATCAAATAAGCCACATGTAGCACATATGCCCTAACATTTTTTGTTAACCAAATTTGACACTCATTGATGTCCATACAAAAACTAGAAAACGCCCCCCTGCTGGAGAAGACAGATTTTTGGGGCCCAGTTATCCCTCTTGCTTTGCCTCTTCCACTTTGATTAAAAGGAAAATCTGTCCCTGAGCAGGATCTGGTGCCTATGCCCACCCTCCTAATTACCAAGCCTCACAGCCTGACTCTTTCCTGTTGATGTTTCCAAAGCTGCCTGTGTCTGTGGAAAACTACATTCCCCACACACATGATTTGAATATTTACGTCCCAAAATGGCACCCTATTCCCCATAAGTAGTGCACTATGTAGGGAATAGGGTACCATTTCGGATGCAAAAACATCTGGCAAGATCCTCCTCCTTCTCAACCCTAGGCTGTTATTGTTATCTATGTTAGCGTGCTCAGCCCCAACATCCATATCTTGATTTCCACCAGAACAAATCTGTGTTTTATAATTGACCACAGTTGTGTAATGACTCCTAACTGTGTTCATGACGCATAAACATAATTTCCTATAGTTGGTACTTTGCAGACGTCTATAGACGGAGCGGAGTGTAGGACGCTAGATCTTTTCAGTCTTTTCAATCAATATGACCAAAACAGGCAAGCTATGTTGGAGCCAGGCAAGGCTATATTTCATTTGAATGGCTAACAGGCTCACTATCTGTGTGATGTAGATTGTTGAAAGAGGGGGGATTCAGTGTGGTGACTCAAACCAGTAACGGTTCCAGCCTCTGTGACTGTCGTTTTATAGCTGAGACCCGTAGTTTCGCTTCTGAATCCCAGTCCAGCTAATTAAACTGTTTTGTGCTCCCTGTTTGTTAGTTAGTAAAAACAATCTTCTCTCCCCAGATTGTTTCGCTGTAATTGATCTGACTGGCTGCAAGAAAATCAAGCTAACTGTAATGAAATGATCTAATTATCTCTTTTTCTTATATCTTTGGAACACACCGGTGGTTGTGCAATACAGCAGGCCGCTGAAGTGCTCGGCTGGCAAGAGAGCTAACGAACGAGGGCAGCCAGTGCTGATTCTGAAAGCCACTTCCTTATATAGCCCTGTCATCTATTTGTCCCAGCAGCAATGGGAAGACTCAAGACTCCTAAATTGAGGGATCCGTTCGGTTCCATAAATGGCTGCTAAGTTCACGACTCCACCCTTCACCCCCATCCATTTACCTTCCTATCCCTCTATTTGTCTCCCTCATACATCCAGAGTTCTGACTGTAGCCAAATAGGATATGTGCTCCTCTCCTCTCCTCCTGCTACAGTTTATCCTGCTGCCAGGCTGTATGGTTTCTGTCATCCCTCTCCCGGTCAGTCAGGCAGGGAGTCAGGCTGGCAGGCACAGAGGCAGATAGGCTGGCAGGCAGGAGGGAGGGAGAGAGGTAAGCAGGTCCCCCAGGCATGCAGCCAGGGTGGCAGGAGGGAGGCAGGCAGGCAGGTCCACCAGGCAGGCAGGCAGACAGGTCCCCCAGGTAGGTCGGCAGGTCCCCCAGGCAAGTCCCCCAGGTAGGCAGGCAGGCCTCCCAAGTAGGCAGGCACCGCAGTCAGGGAGGCTAGGAGGCAGGTAAGTCCCCCAAGCAGGCAGGTTGGCAGGTCCCCCAGGCAGGCAGGCAGGCACCCCAGTCATGCAGTCAGGGAGGCCTCCCTGCCTCTCTACCTCCCTGCCTATCTGCCTCCGTGCCTGCCAGCCTGACTCCTTGCCTGCCTGACCGGGAAAGGGATGACAGAAGCCAAGCCAGTAGGCAGGTCCCCCAGGCTGGCAGGTAGGTCTCCCAAGCTGGTAGGGAGGGAGGCAGGCAGGGAGGCAAGCAGGCAGGGAGGAAGATGGAGTGAGGGAGGAGTTGGTCCCCCCATTCCTTCTATAACAGCCTCCACTCTTCTGGGAAGGCTTTCCAATAGATGTTGGAACATTGCTGCGGAGCATTAGTGAGGTCGAGCACTGACGTTAGGCCTGGCTCGCAGTCAGCATTCCAATTCATCCCAAAGGTGTTCGATGGGGTTGAGGTCAGGGCTCTGTGCAGGCCAGTCATGTTCTTTCACACAAAAATATTTCCCTTCGCTGGAACTAAGGAGCCTAGCCTGAACCATGAAAAACAGCCCCAGACCGTTATTTCTCCTCCACCTAACTTTACAGTTGGCACTATACATTTGGGCAGGTAGACTTCTCCTGGCATCCGCCAAACCCAGATTCCCCCGCCGGACTGCCAGACGGTGAAGCATGATTCATCACTCCAGAGAACGCATTTCCACTGCTCCAGAGTCCAATGGTGGCGAGCTTTACACCAGTCCAACTGACGCTTGGCATTATGCATGGTGATCTAAAGCTTGTGTGTGGCTGCTCTGCCACTGAAACCCATTTCATGAAGCTCCCTGACGAACAGTTATTGTGTTGATGTTGCTTCGAGGCAGTTTGGAACTTGGTAGTGAGTGTTGCAACTGAGGGCAAAAGATTTTTACAATCTACGGGCTTCAACACTCGGCAGTCCCGTTCTGTGAGCTTATGTGGCCTACCACTTCGTGGCTTAGCCGTTGTTGCTCCTAGATGTTTCCACTTCACAATAACACCAGTTGACCGGGGCAGCTCTAGCAGGGCAGAAATTTGACAAACTGACTTGTTGAAAGAGCATCCTATGACGGTCCACATTAAAAGTTACTGAGCTCTTCCGTGAGGCCATTCTACTGCCAGTGTTTGTCTATGGAGATTGTATAGCTGTGTGCTCAATTTTATATACCTGTCAGCAACGGTTATGGCTAAAATGAACAAACCCACTATTTGAAGGTGTGGCCACATAGTTTTGTATGTATATAGTGTATGTCTTTGAGAGCAGAGACACATCTGCCTCTTGTCAACCTATACTGTGCTATATAATAGTAAAGGAAAGGGGATACAACTGAAAGCATTCAACTGAAATGTGTCTTCTGCATTTAAGTTTCTTTCTCCCATTGCCCACATTGTTTAGCGTCAGTCCCTCCAATAACAACAGACTGCTATTGCTTCTAGATGGGGTTGGTTGGTGACATCCATTGAGACAGTGAATGTGGGACTTAGTGGGAATTCCCATTGGTTTGTGTGTGTTTTACGCATTTGTGTTGCATGTGGCAACAACTCTAGACCCAGGGGTATTACATAATGCTAAAGGCATTCAAGTCATTAACAACTCTAGACCTAGACGAATAGATAAGTCCCTATTAATGACCTAGAATCCCACTGCCACCAAATATCTCTCCAGGGAGTTCAAATGAAAGAAAACTGAGAAACATACTATTTGTTGTGTCTTGTCTTGTGCCTCTGCACCCTATCCTAGACTATCAGACTCCAATCTAGACACATAACTGAGTGCTGCAAGATAGCAGTTTGAGAGATAGAAACTGGCAACTCACCACAAATCTGAGTTTAGAGGTGGTGGATGGACAACGGGGTCAAAAGACAGAGATTTTGCACATGTTTTGATAGGTGAATGTTTGTGTACACTGCTGCTTGTATTTATCTCTGTATATTTATGCTGCCATAGAATCATTCCTCATCCAATCTAAACAAGATGTATAATGTGAAGCCACAGTCTGAGTAAAGTTGATAATGTATCACCCCTTTGGTTTCTATAACAATTCATTTTCCATGGTGGGTCTCTATTTCAACAATGTTCTCTTAACATATCCATCAATTCTTGGTTCTTCGCTCAGTTCAGAGAAAGAACAAAAAAAGAACACAGGAGCACACATTTGGGGCTCTGGAGGAAGATGGATGCATAAAATATATTTGAACATAAAAGTCATGTCTATTCTTGGGTAAAATCACTACGCTATAGAGCAAGACACAATATATACAACTACTTAGGAGGAAGCCCATAAGTCATGGGTCCTCTCCATATGAGGGAAAAAGTGTACACACATGAAGCCTGCAATTTACAAGAAGAAAAAAGGGCCCTATCGGCTGGGCTATTAGGGTTGGGAGCTGCCAAGCCATGAGGCACTGGTTGGCTGCAGTCTTTAATAGCCCTCGTTTCTCCAGATGTAAACAGAGGAGCTTCTCCTAACATTGCCTTTTTAAGGCCTCTCCGGGAGGGAGGGAACAGGGCTGGGGGTGACCCTAGATTTCTGCACAACCCTAATGAAGGTTCTGCCCCGCCCAGCCATGGTGCAAACCCTTCAATGCCTTCCCCTCTCTGTCTGAATGTAGTCTTTTCCAGCCAGGCAGTACCTCAGGAAGCAACAGCAGCATCTAGGCTTTGAGAGTCTGGAGGATGAGGGGTACGGGTCAAGGGGTGAGGGGTGGCTGACACAGAATGAATGACATTTCACAGACATGGCAGGGCGCTCCCCCCACCCCCAGGAGATCCCAGTCCATTCTGTGTGTTGGATCCCCACAGCTGTAGGCGTACAGTATGAGCCACAAGGTTATGGCTTTGTGTCCCGTTTTTTTAAAAATGCGTATAATCTTTTGTATAATTTCAGCCAGTAGTTTTGAAAGTGGTGCTCACGAGACACAGTTATTCTAATTCATACTATATGTTACAAACATGTTATGCTTAAGATCCTGGAGTGCATTTTTAATGAATGAATACTCTGATGAATCTTCTTAGCTGACTCGGCTTGGTGAGCAGAATGTCTGATCACCACAATGTATGATAGTGTTAAAGACATACAGTGCCTTCAAAGTATTCATACCCCTTGACTTATTCCACATGTTGTGAGGAGAAAATAAATGAAAATGGATTAAAAAAATTATACCCAATAATGATGAAGTGAAAACATGTTTTTAGAAATGTTTGCTAATTTATTGAAGATGAAATACAGAAATATCTAATTTACTTAAACGTTGGTGATCATTGCTAGACAACCATTTTCAGGTCTTGCCATAGATTTTCAAGTAGATTTAAGTCAGAACTGTAATTCGGCCACTCAGGAACATTCACTGTCTTGGTTAGCAACTTCAGTGTAGATTTGGCCTTGTGTTTTAGGTTATTGTCCTGCTGAAAGGTGAATTAATCTCCCAGTGACTGGTGGAAAGCAGACTGAACCAGGTTTTCCTCTAGGATTTTGCCTGTGCTTAGCTCCATTCCGTTTCTTTTTTATCCTGAAAGCCTCCCCAGTCCTTAAAGATATAAGCATACCCATAACATGATGCAGCCACCAACATACTTGAAAATATGGAGAATGGTACTCAGTAGTGTGTTGTATTGGATTTGCCCCAAACATAAGACTTTGTATTCAGGCCAAAAAGTTAATTGGTTTGCAACATGTTTTGCAGCATTAATTTAGTGCCTTGTTGCAAACATTATGTATTTTCGGGAATATTTTTATTCTGTAAAGGCTTTCTTCTTTTCACTTTGTCAATTAAGTTAGTTTTGTGGAGTAACAACAATGTTGTTGATGCATCCTCAGGAGAAAACTATCACAGCCATTAAACTCTATAACTGTTTTAAAGTCCTCATTGGCCTCATGGTGAAATAACTGAGCAATTTCCTTCCTCTCCGGCAACTGAGTTAGGAAGGACGGCTGTATCTTTGTAGTGACTGGGTGTATTGATTGATACACCATCCAAAGTGTGATTTAATACATTTCACAAAGGGATATTCGATGCCTGTGTTTTATTTTATTTTAACCCATCTTTAAAAAAATAATAATAATAATTACATTTTACCTTTATTTAACCAGGCAAGTCAGTTAAGAACACATTCTTATTTTCAATGACGGCCTGGGGACAGTGGGTTAACTGCCTGTTCAGGGGCAGAACGACAGATTTGTACCTTGTCAGCTCGGGGGTTTGAACTCGCAACCTTCTGGTTACTAGTCCAACGCTCTAACCACTAGGCTACGCTACCTATAGGTGCCCTTCTTTGTGAGGCATTGGAAAACCTACCTGGTCTTTGGTTGAATCTGTATTTAAAATGCACTGCTCGGCTGAGGGACCTTACAGATAATTGTTTGTGTGGGGTACAGAGATGAGGTAGTCATTCAAAGATGAGGTAGTCCATGTAACTTATTGTGACTTGTTCAGCTGATTTTTACTCCTGGACTTATTTAGGCTTACCATAACGAAGGGGTTAAAAAATGTCACTTTGACATTATGGGATATTGTGTGTAGGCCACTGACAAACAAATCTCAATTGAATCCATTTTAAATTCAACATGTGAAAAAGTCGAGGGGTGTGAATACTTTCTGAAGGCAGTGTATCTAAATGTTCCTGAGGGCTAACGTCTGTGGTGAGGGCTAACGTCTGTGGTGAGGGCTAACGTCTGTGGTGAGGGCTAACGTCTGTGGTGAGGGCTAACGTCTGGGCTGAGGGCTAACGTCTGTGGTGAGGGCTAACGTTTGTGGTGAGGGCTAACGTCTGTGGTGAGGGCTAACGTCTGTGGTGAGGGCTAACGTCTGGGCTGAGGGCTAACGTCTGGGCTGAGGGCTAACGTCTGTGGTGAGGGCTAACGTCTGTGGTGAGGGCTAACGTCTGGGCTGAGGGCTAACGTCTGGGCTGAGGGCTAACGTCTGTGGTGAGGGCTAACGTCTGTGGTGAGGGCTAACGTCTGTGGTGAGGGCTAACGTCTGTGGTGAGGGCTAACGTCTGGGCTGAGGGCTAACGTCACCAGTAGTTTCCTAACTTGCTCCTCACCACGGTCTCCCCTGCAAACTGTGACAGCAGTTGGAAGATGATTGCCAGTCTTCTCATGTTGGATTGGCACCAGCTGCTTTGGCATGTTTCTCTCTCTCGGCCACAGGATATGTAGCCAATTACCTTGATGAGCTGATCTGTTGGCCCGTCACACTTCCTGTTGCTCTCCCTCCCATAGTGCTCTGACTCCTTCCCACCATCATTTGACATGAGCCAGACCTAGCTGTGTTTTTCAGTGCATGTGGTTGGCTCTCATAAAATGTATTCATCGAACACTTCCATGCTCTAGTGAGCTCTCTTTACAGTCACCCTGATGGTTAGCTATGAAAAATTCACTACCTCCATCCCCATTATTCTCCCTCCTTTCTAAAAGCAAACAAACTTATTTTCCCTCTGTTCTCTGGTATTCCCTCCTCTTTTTCCCCCTGACCTTTCAATATATGATTCCCAGCTTACATTCAGCGAATGCTATCCCATATGGGGCAGTCAGCCTTTTTGAAAGGAAGATAATTATTCCAAATAGCTGTGTCTGAGCGCTGTACTCATGTTCCCAGACCTGACTCGACCAGGCTAGAGCAGGCAGGAATGGCAAGGATCCCTCTCTCCTCCTTAATGGTTTCCACATGGAACTCTGGAGTGGGCGGCCAAGCCTACAGTACAGGCAGAAAACTCCAAATTTAGAAGAAATATGAAAATTGTCAAATGCGGCTTCCTTTGCAAGGGAGACAAGCCCCCCCTCCACCTTGCCCCCTCCCTCCCCCGTAGATCTCCTTCTCAGACATTGCAGGTCATAGGCTGAGGTTACGGGGCCCTCACGCTAGCAAATCACAGAGCTCTGGGGGCTTTCCCTCATAGGTGCCTGCCCCTCGCCTCATATAAGGTCAAAGAAAAGTCTGTGCTCCCCAAGCCTTGTACCGGGAACCCCCTTCAACCAGTTGGGCTCACACATCGGCCATGGTAGCAGTGTTGGGAAGCTCCCCAACACCTCCCACTTCCACCTCCCACCCCCACCCAGGCCTCACCACTCAGCGTCAGTCACCGGGCCAAGTCTAGGACAGACAGCAACACAGGAGCCACCAAGGACCAGGGCCACAGGCAAAAGACAGCAGCACAAAGGTAAGTCTGCCTCTGCTACACAGCCTTACATACACCCCCCCCTACGTACCGTATTTATTTGGAGAGTGAAGCTAAAACTTTATATTTGGCTCTATACTCCAGCATTCTAGACTGGAGATGAATTGTTTTGTATGAGGAGAAAGTACAGAATGTCACCTTTTTATTTGAGAGTATTTTCATACATATCTATTATACCGTTTAGAAATTAAAGCACTTTGTATCTAATCCCCCCATTTGAATGTGTCTTAAGTATTTGGTTAAATTAATTTACAGTATATTAAAGTAGTCAAATGTTTAGTATTTGGTCCCATATTCCTAGCACACAATTACTAGATAAAGCTTGTGACTTTACACACTTGTTGGATGCATTCGCAGTTTGTATTAGATGTATTTTGGGTTATGTTGTGCTCAATATAAATGAATGGTAAATAATGTATTGTGTCATTTTGGAGTAACTTTTATTGTAAATAAGAATAGAATGTTTCTGAACACACAAAGAGCATGCACCTCAAAGCATGCAAACCTCTCACCATTACAAATAACAGGAGAGGTTAGCATTTTGGGGGGGTATGATCATTGTTCCTCTATAACTTTCTCACTAAGCATTATTCACAATTCATTAATATAAGTGAATTTGTCCAAATACTTATGAAAAAACATATTAAAATGGGGGATTACATACATAAAGTGCTTTCATTTCTAAAACACATACTGTATGAAAAAAACCTCAAATAACAAAATATTGTATGGTCAAGGCGCGTCTGTGGTCGCGCCACGATGACATGTCTGTTGTGTCAGTGTGTCATGATGACAGAAAGCAGGTTAAACTGACACTGAGCTGATGAACGAGATGATGACTCTCACTGGGACACAGAATCAGTGTCACTCCAGTGTTACTCTTCGTACTGGTTGGTTTCAACCTTAAGGCTGCTGCCATTGTCAGCAAGACAATGGTTTACTGAGTTAGTGCGGGCGGGAGTGCATTAGGTTGTAATCCTGTCAGGTTGGAGGTATAACTGAAGTTGTAATCCTGTCAGGTTGGAGGTATAACTGAAGTTGTAATCCTGTCAGGTTGGAGGTATAACTGAAGTTGTAATCCTGTCAGGTTGGAGGTATAACTGAAGTTGTAATCATGTCAGGGTGGAGGTATAACTGAAGTTGTAATCATGTCAGGGTGGAGGTATAACTGAAGTTGTAATCCTGTCAGGGTGGAGGTATAACTGAAGTTGTAATCCTGTCAGGGTGGAGGTATAACTGAAGTTGTATTCCTGTCAGGTTGGAGGTATAACTGAAGTTGTAATCCTGTCAGGGTGGAGGTATAACTAAAGTTGTAATCCTGTCAGGGTGGAGGTATAACTGAAGTTGTAATCATGTCAGGGTGGAGGTATAACTGAAGTTGTATTCCTGTCAGGTTGGAGGTATAACTGAAGTTGTAATCCTGTCAGGGTGGAGGTATAACTGAAGTTGTATTCCTGTCAGGTTGGAGGTATAACTGAAGCTGTAATCCTGTCAGGGTGGAGGTATAACTGAAGTTGTAATCCTGTCAGGATGGAGGTATAACTGAAGTTGTAATCCTGTCAGGATGGAGGTATAACTGAAGCTGTAATCCTGTCAGGGTGGAGCTATAACTGAAGTTGTAATCATGTCAGGGTGGAGGTATAACTGAAGCTGTAATCATGTCAGGGTGGAGCTATAACTGAAGTTGTAATCATGTCAGGGTGGAGCTATAACTGAAGTTGTAATCATGTCAGGGTGGAGGTATAACTGAAGTTGTAATCCTGTCAGGATGGAGGTATAACTGAAGTTGTAATCATGTCAGGGTGGAGTTATAACTGAAGTTGTAATCATGTCAGGTTGGAGGTATAACTGAAGTTGTAATCATGTCAGGGTGGAGCTATAACTGAAGTTGTAATCATGTCAGGGTGGAGGTATAACTGAAGTTGTAATCATGTCAGGATGGAGGTATAACTGAAGTTGTAATCCTGTCAGGATGGAGGTATAACTGAAGTTGTAATCATGTCAGGATGGAGGTATAACTGAAGTTGTAATCCTGTCAGGGTGGAGGTATAACTGAAGTTGTAATCCTGTCAGGGTGGAGGTATAACTGAAGTTGTAATCATGTCAGGATGGAGGTATAACTGAAGTTGTAATCCTGTCAGGATGGAGGTATAACTGAAGTTGTAATCATGTCAGGATGGAGGTATAACTGAAGTTGTAATCCTGTCAGGGTGGAGGTATAACTGAAGTTGTAATCCTGTCAGGGTGGAGGTATAACTGAAGTTGTAATCATGTCAGGATGGAGGTATAACTGAAGTTGTAATCATGTCAGGATGGAGGTATAACTGAAGTTGTAATCATGTCAGGATGGAGGTATAACTGAAGTTGTAATCCTGTCAGGGTGGAGCTATAACTGAAGTTGTAATCATGTCAGGGTGGAAGTATAACTGAGGTTGTAATCCTGTCAGGTTGGAGGTATAACTGAAGTTGTAATCCTGTCAGGGTGGAGGTATAACTGAAGTTGTAATCCTGTCAGGGTGGAGGTATAACTGAAGTTGTAATCCTGTCAGGGTGGAGGTATAACTGAAGTTGTAATCCTGTCAGGGTGGAGGTATAACTGAAGTTGTAATCCTGTCAGGATGGAGGTATAACTGAAGTTGTAATCCTGTCAGGATGGAGGTATAACTGAAGTTGTAATCCTGTCAGGCTAGACAAGCAGCATTTACAGTCTCTGTTGGAAACAATGTGGTCACTTTTCACCTCTGCTATTTCAATATGTGTGTGTTTACATGAAGGAGAGTGAAAGAGGTCAAGGTTGAGGGCTGATTAATATAATAAATAAATATAATAAAGTACTATTACCTGAACAATGGCAGACACTTTCTACTGGTGGGACTGTTCTATTACTCAGTTCCTTCACAACAAGTGGCTAGCAATACAGCCTGAATCTAATCACCATGGAAACTAAAAATAATGTGTTGTCTGCTTTATATTACCTCAACATGCCTAGCAATTCTATTAACTGTCTAAATTTAGTTCAAGATGTATCTGTTGTTTTCCTCTTTTGCTGCTTTAACTTTGATACAGGCCTGGTGTTTAGCTGTTTCCTATAAATCAGTGGCGTGATCCTGATTTAATGCAGCACTTCATCGTGTCGGTTAGGTGGTTGATATTAGGCAGCTACGCAACAGAACGACCGATGCCTCCACACACCGCTTCAGTGTCATAAGCAGACGGTTCTATAAACAAGGATGATATTCATTAACATTGTGACAGTCTACAAAATGTGTACACAAATGAATGCAACGCTGTAGCGTCTTCCGACATGAAGTTATCTTTCATCAGGGTATGAAAAGGGAAATGTGAACACAACACCCCCCCCCCCCCCCCCGCCCTTAACCTATTTATACAACCAGTCATTTCTGGTAGACTTGTCTTTGGAAAAACAATGGTATTTTCCACCATATCTGTGTATTAATGCAGAATGCCATATTAGTACATGGATGGATGGTATAGATAGATTGATTGATTAAAATGAGGGGATGGGAGATGGAGACTGTGAGGGAGGGAGAGGAAACCGTCTGGAAGCCATCAAACCACAGAGCCTTTTCACATGACCCTGTAATGACCCTGGCTCTTCCTCCCCAGGGGACCCCCGTTCCCAGGGTCCATCTCACATGTACACCAGGGTGGGAGGGGAAACAAGGGGTTAAGTCCTCAGAGAATGACAAAGACCTCTTTCCAGATGCTCAAAGGAGGACAGACAGAAAACCCTGGCCTGATCATACACACACCTACATACTGTATTCTCTCTCTCCCTCTCACTCTCAGGAACACACACACAATACCACAGAGGTTGTTTGGTTCTCTTCTATACTGTCTATATGGGTGGGTGAGGTTATCTCCATACTTTGTCTTACCATCCTTTGGATGCTATAGCAGCTCAAGCAATTTTTCCGTAGCTACACCCTCACGTTCATGATTCCATCTCTCTCTCTCTCTCTCTCAGCATTCTGGGAATGCTTCAGTTGTTTTATAACTTCCTCCCTGGGTTGTAAAATGCTTTTCCTGCTGGGCTTATATGACTCCTCAAAAAAGATGCTAGATTGTCTTTTTGAAATCTCTGATTTATCTAGTCAATTTAATGCCCACTGTTCTTTGCCTCTTACATATTGCTAATTCCTTCTCTTATTTAATTGTGTGCATGTTTGATGCACATTCACAACCTTTGACACCTGGCTGAAGAAATTGCCCAATTATTGCTCAATTCTGTTTATCCATGAGCCGTATGAGCATAAGAAGGAACTTCACCCCCTGTGTAAGAAAGTCAGTCGTAAATCAGTAAGTTTATTATTCGTCTGTAGTGTTTTTAAGTCCATTATAGTTCTTGTTAATAGTGTATTATTCATCTGTAGTGTTTTAAGTCCATTATTGTTGTATTATTTTTCTTTAACCTTTATCTAACTAGGCCGGTCAGTTTAGAACAAATTCTTAATTACAATGACGGCCTACCCTGGCCAAACCCTAACCCGGACGACGCTGGGCCAATTGTGCGCCGCCCTATGGGAATCCCAATCACGGCCGGTTGTGATACAGCCTGGAATCGAACCAGGGTCTGCAGTGACGCCTCTAGCACTGAGATGCAGTGCCTTAGACCGCTGCACCACTCGGGAGCCCAAGATAGTGTATTATTCATCTGTAGTGTTTTTAAGTAAATTATAGTTCTTCATCATCTTTGTTTTATTTTCTGGCTATTCTAAAAAATAATTTACAATTCACTATCTAACCTACACACAAGCCAATGCGCAGACACACACACACACACACACACACACAACCTTCTTTGGCCCATTGTGATAAGAGATTCATCCTTTCTCAGAAATTCTCTCTCCGTCTTGAGAAATCCACCCAACCCAAATTACCAAAGTGCTGGGAATCCTGTGTTTATGGAAGGCATCTGAGGGAGCGTTGTGGGATCAGGCATGGGGGCAGGGCTCTGCTGTCCTGGATCTGGGATAGGATGAGAAACACAGCACATTGACCTACCATGGGGAAGATGGGGCATGTACTTTCAAGTCCAAACAAGACGGGCCCCCAAAACTAGAAATATGCTTAAAGTAAACAGTTTATTATGTAAGAGACGCATTGACAGCCTTTGATTTCACAGCTTATTTGACTGTCGCTTAGGCATTAGCACAATCGATCACAGTAATAATTTATCCTCTGGATGGTTTAGTTAGACAGGGATGCACAAAGTTGCTTCCATAAGTTGTCAAATACTACTCTGATCATAATGTCTCAATGTATATGCATGTGTTACAAAGTAAGGCCCACGTGAATGTTTACCATGACTATTCAATTAGCCTCTACTGTGACATTCATTTGTTTCTTTGTTCTTTGCCTCTGAATTCTGAGAGAGAGAGAGAGCTCAGAGGTACTAGAGAGGGCTGAGCTTCATCAACATCTGATTCATCCTCTGTGGTAGACACAGAGAGCAGGCAGAAGAGGGAGAAAGAAAAGAGGAGAGAGAGAGGGAGGCCCCCCCTCACCCTCCTCACGCTTCCTGCCTAGATGATTTAAGGAGATGGGGAGAAATGAGAGGGGACCTTAAAAGGCTATGTTTGGGCGTCCATTATCAGGCCATGGGTCTGTGTAAACACAGTGTCTGCCTGCACGTCTGTCTGTATATCTGTGGAGGTGAGCACTTTGGCACAAGCTTAGGCACTTCACAGTTAGAGACACTTGCACACACTCACTCACATACACACCAAAGTAAGCAAGTGCTGGCAATGTATTTTTCACCTTGTCACTTTCAAGTGATAGTTTCTTGACATCGGAGAAGAGTTGAAGTGAAAAGGTTTACAAATCATTTTGACAGATGTTTAGGCTGGAAAGGTCTTCAGTTATACGTTAAAATAGCCAGGTATTTAAACCAATGATATACAGAACATTACATTCATAACATCTAGCATATGCCATATACACGGCTCTTTCCATGACATACTGACCAGGTGAAAGCTATGGACCCTTATTGATGTCACTTGTTAAATCCACTTGAATCAGTGTAGATGAAGGGGAGGAGATAAATTATGGAAGGATTTTTAGGCCTTCAGACAATTGAGACATTGTGTATGTGTGCCATTCAGGGGGAGAATGGGCAAGACAAAAGATTTAAGTGCCTTTGAACGCGGTATGGTAGTAGGTGGGGGGGGGGGGGGGGGGGGATTGTTCATAATGTGTATAGCAAACTGTAGGCAAAGGTATATCCTTGCCTATACATGCATAGTAGTACAGACACCATGTGCACCATTGCTGTCGTATATGGCTAGATAACATTGATGTCATAACAACTACACTAGGTAAAACCGGATAAGTTCTAGCTACTCAAAACTTATGAGGAATCCCGAGTCCGTACGGGAGTTGCAGCGATGAGACAAGACAGTAACTGCTAACAAATGGATACCAAGAAATTGGGGAGAAAAAGGGGGTAAAAAATAATTTAAAAAATGAGGATCCTGATTTAATTATTTTGATTTCTCTATACATATAAACCACTGGTTCAAATAAATCAATATGGTGAAGTGAACACGACATCATCTTTATAAGTCAAAGTAATTTAATAAGTACTTGAAATGTTTGAGTTTAGCAGTCCACCTTACTTAGAAACTATGAATTATCATTACTCAAATGTAACTGTAAGTTTCCTTTTACTCATAGCCAGTCGATCAATAATATAACAAAACTTTTAGCAAAATAAAAATCATATTTAATTACAAATCCGTAGAAACTATGAGAATAAAAAAGGTTCTGAACTTTTGTGAAACATCACAGCACAGTTGAATTCGGAAAGTATTTCAGACCCCTGACTTTTTCCACATTTTGTTACGTTACAGCCTAACTCTAAAATTGATTATATTGTTTTTTCCCTCATCAGTCTACACACAATGCTCCATAATGACAAAGCAAAAACAGTTTTTGTTATAAAGAATAGAAAATTTAAGTACATAAGTATTCAGACCCTTTTACTCAGGACTTTGATGAAGCACTTTTGGCAGTGATTACAGCCTCGAGTCTTCTTGGCTATGACCCTACAAGCTTGGCACACCTGTATTTGGGGAGTTTCTCCCATTCTTCTCTGCAGATCCTCTCAAGCTCTCAGGTTGGATGGGGAGCGTTGCTGCACAGCTATTTTCAGGTCTTTCCAGAGATGTTCGATTAGGTTCAAGTCCAGGCTCTGGCTGGTCCACTCAAGGACCTTCAGAGACCTGTCCCAAAGCCACTCCTGCATTGTCTTGGCTGTGTGCTTAGGGTTTTTGTCCTGTTGAAAGATGAACCTTCACCCCAGTCTGAGGTCCTGAGTGGGTTTTCATCAAGGATCTCTCTCTACTTTGCTCAGTTCTTCTTTTACTCAACCCTGACAAGTCTCCCAGTCCCTGCCGCTGAAAAACATGCCCGCAGCATGATGCTGCCACCACCATGCTTCACCATAGGGATGTTGCCAGGTTTCCTCCAGACATGACACTTGGTATTAAGGCCAAAGAGTTCAATCTTGGTTTCATCAGACCGGAGAATCTTGTTCCTCATGGTCTGAGAGTCCTTTAGGTGCCTTTTGGCAAACTCCAAGAGGGCGGTCGTGCCTTTTTCTGAAGAGTGGCTTCCGTTTGGCCACTCTACCATAAAGGCCTGATTGGTGGAGTGCTGCAGAGATGGTTGTCCTTCTGGAAGGTTCTCCACAAAGGAACTCTGGAGCTCTGTCAGAGTGACAATCGGGTTCTTGGTCACCTCCCTGACCAAGGCCCTTCTCCTCCGATTGCTCAGTTTGGCCTGGCGGCCAGCTCTAGGAAGAGTCTTGGTGGTTACCATCTTCTTCCATTTAAGATTGATGGAAACCATTGTGCTCTTGGGGACCTTCAATGCTGCAGAAATGTTTTGGTACCCTTCTATGGACCATTCCTTCAACCTCATGGCTTGGTTTTTGCTCTGACATGCACTGTCAACTCTGGGGCCTTATATAGACAGGTGTCTGCCTTTCCAAATCATGTCCAATCAATTGAATTTACCACAGGTGGTAATCAAGTTGTAGAAACATCTCAAGGATGTTCAATGGACACAGGATGCACTTGAGCTCAATATTGAGTGTCATAGCAAAGAGTCTGAATAGGTATGTAAATAAGGTATTTCTGCTTTTATGAATTAGCAAAAATGTGCCTGGTCTCCCCTCTTCCCCCACTGTAAACGCCAATGTGCTGTCATTACTCACATTTTTTGAGGAAACCTGTTGCACTAAATATTTCTGAGTACAGTAACATAAAGTGATTTTATATTCATTACTGAAACCGATAGTCACTGTGACCCTGTAGGCCAGGGGTCCAGATTTGAGTTGTATCAGCTTGATATTCTTTATTAACGCCCCCCAATAAGCCACCCCTCCAATATAATTTCCCAGTGGGCCTTGCCTTTTTGAATGAATTGTGGAGTTACTACCCATGGCTGTATTTGTTAGTGACAGAGACATGGTTGTTGAATTTGTTAATTTTCAGTCCTGTGGCCTTCACCAAGTGAGTCCTATAGGCAAATGTTATCATTATAATTCAACTCTTTATGACAATACATTACATATCTCATAAAGTCTTATTTTGAGGCTTAGCTTAACTCGATTACAGTGGTCTGAAATTCATGGTTTGCAGGCCACATTAGGTCTGCAAGTAGGGTTGCTAAATTCCAGTAGCTTTCCCAAAATTCCCAGATTTTCAAAAAAAGGAGGATTTCCAGGAATCTTACATTTCCCAGATTTTCCAGAAATCTCGGTAGTAACAGAACTTTGCAACCCTACCTGCAAGTCACATTATTCTGCCTTGCAAAGTGATGTGTAATTCCTATTAGAATCCATCCAGAGTGGGGATATCCAACAGCTTAAATGTGTATCCACCAGCAGCCTGCATTCATAATGTCTGCCAGGGTCAGGAACAGTGGGAGGAGACTACCTAAACCATTTAAACTGGAATAACCATTTCAATAACAGTTGCAAAAAGTCTAACTAAATGATTGGATTAGTTTAAAAATGTATGTTATTTATCTTTGGGTAACATAAAATCAATCACCACATGCAAAAACACAGATATACAGTATATCTTTTTTTCAAAGAATCTACCTGCAGTAGAGCATACTGGGAAAAAGTTCATTCGTTATCATAACTTTTTTTTTTAAATTGTTGGTGTGACTTCTCATTTAGTTTTGAGTCAGTATCACAAACATTTAAGTAACAGTGACTTTGAGTTCAACTTACTAGAAGTATTTGAGTTGGAAATAGCTTTGGGTTTACAGTGTAATAGTAAAATGTTTTTAACAAGGAGCATGGGAAACAGGAAATGAATACAGAATGTGATGTTTATTGTTTTGGGTTAGTTATTAAGTGTCTGTGGTATCAGTATCATTAGACACAGAGCATGGGATAGTGTTGTGTTTGTTAGTAATGTTTTCCCGGCCTGTAGATATCTGTTTGGGTAAGACATCCGGGGTCCTGGATGAGACCTGTATATACAGTGCATTCAGAAAGTTTTCACACACCCCTTGACTTTCTCCACATGTTGTTGTGTTATATGCAGCCTGAATTGAAAATGGATTCAATTGAGATTTTCTGTCTCTGGCCTACACACAATACCCCATAATGTTTTTAGAAATGTATACAAATTACCCTGGCTGCAGCAATACTTCACTTTAGTCTCTGGTAGACTCCCAGCACGTTATTTAGGCAACACCTCACTTTAGTCTCTGGTAGACTCCCAGCACGTTATTTAGGCAACACCTCACTTTAGTCTCTGGTAGACGTTATTTAGGCAACACCTCACAGTCTCTGGTAGACTCCCAGCACGTTATTTAGGCAACACCTCACTTTAGTCTCTGGTAGACTCCCAGCACGTTATTTAGGCAACACCTCACTTTAGTCTCTGGTAGACTCCCAGCACATTATTTAGGCAATACTTCACTTTAGTCTCTGGTAGACTCCCAGCACGTTATTTAGGCAACACCTCACTTTAATCTTTGGTAGACTCCCAGCACGTTATTTAGGCAACACTTCACTTTAGTCTCTGGTAGACTCCCAGCACGTTATTTAGACAATATGGCAGCCATTCTTTGTGACTGCTCTTGGATTTTTCTGGCTTCTCCTTCACCTTCGCGCCCTTTTCCCTTTTATGTCAGTCAGCAGCATTCTGTGACTAGAAAAGGGAATGTATGCAGCCAGCCAACAAGAGAGCGAGAGGTGGAGGAGGGGCATGCACGTTGAGCGCAGAGACAAACTATCTGCCTTCCTGCAAGAGCCTGAAAGAGTGAATGCTTATCGAAAGTTCAGCTACATTTTCCGGCACAGAATTCCTTATAAGGGCAGAGGGAGGCTCCAGGAGAGGTTGGTTGAGACAACCTCGAGCTCTTTCGTCTTGGAGAGAGCTCCAAATTGCTCTGGAATTCTCCCCTTGTTTCTTCTTTATTTTCTTCACCTCTTTTTGGTTTTGCTTTCCCTCTTTGGACTAAACTGAAAACTCCTTCAGTTGAATTACAGGAGATTTATTGTACTCCTAAATAGACCTCATCATGGCAGCTTTTGGACACTTAGTTTGGACTCTTGTCTGTGAGAACAACGTAGAGCATGGCTCTGTATAGGTCATCTCACTAAGCTAGTCAGTATCTCTACAGGCCATGCCTTAGTCACAAAATTTGACACCGCTATCCATGAGCCCATACTGTTGAGTGTCCAGTTCCTGTGTGTGTCTGTGTGGAGTCTGCTGTCTGTCTGCTGGAACTAGTGTTGAACTGTTCTCTTCTATATCTATCCTATTTCATTGTGGGGTAAACAGCAGAGGTCTGCCGGGACACACTGAACTAAAGAGCAGGACATACACTGTATCCCATAGGTGAGAATCACATGCGGTCCCACAGTTACATCAACCTAATCCTCCTCAGAGTTCAGAAATCATAGTTGTGATAGACAGCTGATGTCACTTATTAGAAATGTTAATAATAATGCTTTCATGTAGAGTCTGGTGTGTCACTGTGAGTATCACAACTCCCATTTCTCATCCTGGGTCAACTCCCATCCCTCATCCTGGGCCAACTCCCATCCCTCATCCTGGGTCAACTCCCATCCCTCATCCTGGGTCAACTCCCATCCCACATCCTGGGTCAATTCCCATCCCACATCCTGGGTCAACTCCCATCCCACATCCTAGGCCAACTCCCATCCCTCATCCTGGGTCAACTCCCATCCCTCATCCTGGGTCAACTCCCATCCCACATCCTGGGTCAATTCCCATCCCACATCCTGGGTCAACTCCCATCCCACATCCTGGGTCAACTCCCATCGCTCACCCCGGGTCAACTCCTATCGCTCACCCCGGGTCAACTCCCATCGCTCACCCCGGGTCAACTCCCATCGCTCACCCCGGGTCAACTCCCATCCCTCACCCCGAGTCAACTCCCATCCCTCACCCCGAGTCAACTCCCATCCCTCATCCCGGGTCAACTCCCATCCCTCACCCCGGGTCAACTCCCATCCCTCACCCCGGGTCAACTCCCATCCCTCACCCCGGGTCAACTCCCATCCCTCATCCCACATCCCGGGTCAACTCCCATCCCTCACCCCGAGTCAACTCCCATCCCACATCCCGGGTCAACTCCCATCCCACATCCCGGGTCAACTCCCATCCCTCATCCCGAGTCAACTCCCATCCCTCATCCCGGGTCAACTCCCATCCCTCGCCCCGGGTCAACTCCCATCCCTCATCCCGGGTCAACTCCCATCCCTCACCCCGGGTCAACTCCCATCCCTCACCCCGAGTCAACTCCCATCCCTCACCCCGAGTCAACTCCCATCCCTCACCCCGGGTCAACTCCCATCCCTCAACCGGGGCAACTCCCATCCCTCATCCCGGGTCAACTCCCATCCCTCACCCCGGGTCAACTCCCATCCCTCACCCCGGGTCAACTCCCATCCCTCACCCCGGGTCAACTCCCATCCCTCACCTCGGGTCAACTCCCATCCCTCATCCCGGGTCAACTCCCATCCCCGAAGGGCACAGTCAGTATGTCTGTCTAAGTTGGCTGAAAGTCACCGAGGGGAAGGCTGTGTATCAGATGATATCAGATCCAAGGAAATTTGTTTGAAACCTTCCCATCCCCAGCGTCCCACAACATCACTTCCCCCCGCGATAGAATAAGCTGATAGTGTGTTCTTTACTCTAATTCCATTATGGGTGTTGTTGACTCAGAGTTGTATTTTTACAACCAAGCACAATCACTAAATAAGTTACTGTAACTAAAATCAGATATAGTCTCTGAGCTCCATGGGAGTTTCCTCCTCCCCCCTCCCCCTGTTTCTCCTCCTCCTTCTCCTCCTCGTGGTGGCTGAGGTCTGATGTTGGGAGGCAGGGCACTGTGGTGTCCTGACCTTAGTGATTCCCAGAGGCCCAGGGAGCTGGTAACCATGACACACAGTGACACACATTCTGCCCCTACAACTAGCAACTAGCATAAACTAGCATAAACACCAACTAGCAACTAGCATACATAAACTACCAACACATAAACTACCAACTAGCATAAACACAACACACATCTACAGTCAGTTAAATTGTTATTATAATGTTAAAATATTTAACTGGTTATCTTATCTAACGTATATGATTACACCTGTCTACATTCTAAATAAATAGAAATAAGAATCTCCTGAGAAATGGTGCATGCCGACTTTAATTGAGAAAGGAGTGGGAGCAAGGCTAACAGGATGAGAAATGAGAAGTACCTATGCAGTGATTGAGCAAGAGATTTCAGAGTGGTATAGCTGAGGGAGGAATCCTGGATGTAGCATGAAGAGTAGAGGAAGTGTGTTTAGAACAGAGAGAGAGAGGGAGATGGTTGGGGTTTGGCTGGGTGTCCTGCAGGTAGGGGCTTAGTTTGGGTGATGCTGCTGGCACTCTACCCCATCTGCAGTTGCTGTGAGAAGAACGTGCTGGAACAGGAGATGGCACCACACCCTTACAGTCATTACGGCAGCATCTCTTAACAACATGCTGCTGATAAGAACTCTCTGTGGCCACAATCCAACATGGCTGAAGCTCCTGGAAAATCAGTGCCACGGGCATCCCAAAACATCCCCAGTACACCAATCCCTAGCAGTGAGGGACCGGGATATAGATAGGGGTAGGGTGGGATGGGCTAACAACTTGCACACAGGTGGGTGGGCTGTTGTGTGCAATGACGGGGGGTTGGGAAGCTACAGGGAGGAATGCTAGTGGGAGCAGGGAGCAAAGGGAACACGGACAGGATGGAGCAGCGTTTAAATATGCAGGCAGGAAGGCAAGCAGGGGTCAAAGTCGTTTCCTGTTCCCCAACAATAACGTTTACAACCCCCACATTCCCCAACATACAGCCAGCCAGCCTCACTCTTTATGGTACCACCTCTCTTACAGTTTCCAATTAGAAAATAACTGTACAGACAAGACAACTTTCACAATTGAGTTCAGAATGTGTGCTTCATGTTGTTTGGTGAATGCCCTTAAGAATCTTTCCGTTGCTCTTTTTTCCCTACAGGTCAGTCTGAGCTGGGGTCTTAGACAAGAAACAAACCAGAGAGGTTCTAACACCATCCACTTTGCTAGTCAAAACAACCCTTTTTTTTAGTGATGTGAAGAGAAGACAGGTAAGGTATGATTGGGTGGGTGGGTGTGCCAGAACATTGGCATTGATATTTTACTGTGTAACTCTATTGCTTGGTCCTCAGGCCCCAGGTGCAGTGCTGCATCTCTGGTCAATTGGGAGTCTGAGATGAAGCACTGTAGCTCGGGAAGGAGGGTGCTGCTACAGCGGGGTGAGCAGTCTGGAACAAAGGGATAGCTCTGTCTATCTCTATGCCTTATAATCATGGAGACCATGCATGGAAGCTGTTATTGTGGCAATATGTTCTCAGAATATTAGGGAGGGAGGACCCCCGTGACTGGTTCTGCCCCTCCCAGTCTCTCTCTCTTGCTCTCTTTTGCTTTCTCTCTCTCTCTCTCTCTCTCTCTCTCTCGCACTCTCTCTCTCTGTCTCTCACAGGTCTGGACACATATCTGAGATACCAAATAATCATTCCACCCATGATGTTAACATGTTAATGGACCATTAAAGACTAGTTCCTGGTGTGTTTTCCATGCTATAATTTATCTTCTCCTCCTGAGTGCATTTACAGCATTACCCTGGGCTTTTCCTCGCCCCCGGGGTCCAGTTTTCCCAGGAATCCCTTGGGTAATCACAACGGGGATTCCTGGAAATACTGTTCTTGGGGGTGGGGCTTGACTACATGGATCTGGGATAGTAATACAATCTGCTTGTAAGATGTTCCACAGGCATGTGGTTGCATCGTAATGTCATGTGAAAATGATATGACTGGGGAAGGACGATAAATAAACAGATGGAACTAGCTACTGCATACGGTACAGAATATCTTGATGCAAGGCCATTCTGGGTACATACTCTGATGTAAATTAAGCTACACCATTTTATATGCATTTCACTGTCAGAGGATCTTAATAAAGGCATATCATGTTATATAACAGCTATTTATAACTCCACTTTTTTCTTATTTTTTTATGGGCAATGTTGCCACTGTGCAAATGTTAAAACTCAATAAAAGTTAACAATTCCAACATGTCTATCTCAGTCTTTCAACTTTATTGCAACACTGCAATTTTGATCATAATGTAAACTTGCTGGAATGACCCAAATCTAATTCTGGACAAACTGCCAAATATGAACACAGTGCCCTCTACGTGTAGATATCAACACTACACATTGCTTGTCAAAATCTTCACCACAAGGGGTCAGAGTTGAGCCACTTCCTTACATGTACTAGGGGTAGGCCATCATCCTACATGTGCTACATCAGATTGCCATTATGGCAGACCAAAAATATTTGAGTCTTAACATATTTTAGTTCACATGGAGTAGCATTTAGACAGAGGAAATGTGTATGAGTGTTTGTGGGCACTATTCTTTGGAGCAGGAGTCCCTTCTACTGAGGAGGGATTGGAGCAGGAGTCCCTTCTACTGAGGAGGGATTGGAGCAGGAGTCCCTTCTACTGAGGAGGGAGGGGGGCAGGAGTCCCTTCTACTTCCAATTTGTAAGTCGCTCTGGATAAGAGCGTCTGCTAAATGACTTAAATGTAAATGTAATTCTACAAACATCTTCAAGATGACAAGGAGCGTGTACCCCAAACGTGATGTTCTGTGTCCAAGACGAGTTGAAACAATGTGTTAGTTTTAGACAAATAGATCTCCTTTGGTAGGAAAACTTAAATCACTTTTGTATGTGTCAATTTATTAAAATGGGTAACTTGGACAAAGCTCATATGACTACAGGCAGGGGACTGTACAATGTTAATATAATATGTGAAACAATAAAAACCTTTATTTGGGCACTGGGAAAAGGGAGAATAAAGTGCTTTGACATGAAATCATTTATGAAGAGATTTAGAAAATCTCTGGGAATGTAGCGTTCTTTTGGGCTCCAGAAACAGGTGCTATACAACCTTACCCCTTCAGGCATTCAGGAAGAACATGCGTCAAAGTAGGCGGGTAGATAGTCACATTCGTAATAGCTTCGCTACACAATATCATCTGTTCATCCATTGACCGTCTACTAGACATAGAACATTGTGTGGGCTGCAGAAATCTGAGCTTTCTCCAGCCTGGTATAGGAAAGACGAGCACCCCCTCGGTAAATGGTCCCTAGCTCTGCTGTCGCCTGCCTGCAGTCAGTTGTAAGAGGGTCTTCACGGGAGGGGGAATGTAACAGGCACAGCGTATGAGTAGGAAGGCAGGTAACGAGAGACAGGGAGAGGGTGGCCCTTTAAAACTCACTCCCTTCAAGGTTATCTGGAGACACCTCTGGGATCTCATCCAATCAACAGGAGACTCCTCAGGGACCTCTTTCAACCATCTGGAGACTCCTCGGGGATCTCTTTCAACCATCTGGAGACTCCCCAGGGACCTCTTTCAATCATCTGGAGACTCCTCGGGGATCTCTTTCAACCATCTGGAGACTCCCCAGGGACCTCTTTCAATCATGTGGAGAATCCTTAGGGACCTCTTCCAACCAACTGTGGAAGCCCATTCCTCAAAGGAGGGTGGGGGAGGGGAGTGCACACACACAAGGCACTTCTGGGATGCCTATATGCTGTAAGCTCTTGGTCATGTTTGGCTCTACTTGCCAACTGGAATCCACTACTGTGTTGATTTGAAATGTTAATGCTGTTCCCTGTGAGAAACAGTGGAGACACAGAGAAGGTAATGTAATTCACAGCAGTAAATAAACATATTCATACTTTGAATCTGTTGACTTCAATGGCTCTTTGTAAGACTGTGGGTGGCCGTATGTATCAGAGAGGACTTGTATTTGCTGTGGAGATGAACTGCTGCATTCAAGATAGACAAAGATGTTAGCAATATGAATAAAACAATTATCAGCATCAAATGACAATACTTAAACCATTAATAGATACATAATGAAGTTAACACTTTACTCTTAGTGGCATTCTCTGAACTTTGCCTCTTTGGACTGGGGTATTAGCATTTCCCAGATTCCATGTCAACCATGCTATGTCACAGCTCAGCTAACTCACTAGGCTCTAAATGTTATCCACGGTAAACAAAAGCTTTCTAAAGTAACCTATGAAAGGTAGCATAGCATGTGTCCCACCAATGAATGAGAATTCAAATACAACAAACATATAACCTTGTAGATAAGGCCTAGCTGTTTCATGCTATCTGATTAAGTTGGTCTGGTTAATCTGCTCCTCCTGCTATCTGCTCCCTCCCGTTGAGTCATCAATGGGAGGGGCACACTTAGCGTTGAGGCACTTGAATACACACCCAAACTCCCTTACCTGCTGATAAAGCTGACTGCAACACACCTTGAATTGGGTTCGGCCCAGTTCAACCCCCTCGCTGAGTCACCAGCTGCTGTCAAGGCCTTGGAATCAGAGGCAGAACAAGCTGAGTCTAACTTTCCACTATTCCAAAACCATTTCAACTTCAACATCATCAAATCTCCTCTGCTTAGTCTAATACAGTGACAACTGCAAGATAACAAAAACAATTTAGTCCAATCAATGTAAACTAAATATGATATGTGTGCGTGCGTGTGTGTGTGTGCACATTCATGCAAGTAGAAAAACATGTTGACTCACCCTACTTGAACAGAAATGCCAATATCTTCTCTTTCACGTTCACAAAACGGTCTTTCACTTATACGTACACGCTTCTATTTTTTGTTGTCCAGGGCTAACTGGCTAAAATGCTTGCTAGCCTAACTTCCATTCGTGGGAAATGTTAGCTAGTTAACATTAGCCTTCTACATTTAGCTACACATTGAACTTCCATCATCTCAGGCCAGGGGCACAACAATGTATGAATTAATGGTTAGATCTGAATCACCGTTATAATCATCGGCCAGTACAGAGAATTAAGTAAAACCACAAGTTCAAATCTCCATCCATGGATAATTTAGGAAGGGGACAATTTTGGTCAGAGAGGTGACCAAGAACCCGATGGTCACTCTGACAGAGCTCCAGAGTTCCTCTGTGGAGATGGGAAATCCTTTCAGAAGGACAACCATCTCTGCAGCACTCCACCAATCAGGCATTTATGTTAGAGTGGCCAGACAGAAGCCACTCCTCAGTAAAAGGCACATGACAGCCCACTTGGAGTTTGCGAAAAGGCACCTAAAGGTCTCTCGGACCATGAGAAACAAGATTCTCTGGTCTGATAAAACCAAGATTGAACTCTTTGGCCTGAATGCCAAGCATCACGTCTGGAGGAAACCTGGCACCATTCCTATGGTGAAGCATGGTGGTGGCAGCATCATGCTGTGGGGATGTTTTTCAGAGGCAGGGACTGGGAGACTTGTCAGGATTGAGGGAAAGATGAACTGAGAAAAGTACAGAGAGATCCTTGATCAAAACCTGCTCCAGAGCGCTCAGGACCTCAGACTGGGGCAAGAGTTTACATTCCAAGAGGACAAGGACCCTAAGCACACAGCTAAGACAAGAGTGGCTTCGGGACAAGTCTCTGAATGTTCTTGAGTGGCCCAGCCAGAGCCCGGACTTGAACCCAATCAAACATCTCTGGAGAGGCCTGACAAAAGCTGTGCGATGCTCCCCATCCAACCTGAAAGAGTTTGAAAGGATCTGCAGAGAATGGAAGAAACTCCCCAAATACAGGTGTGCCAAGCTTGTAGCATCATACCCAAGAAGACTCAAGGCTGTAATCGCTGCCAAAGGTGCTTCAACAAAGTACTTAGTAAAGAGTCTGAATAATTATGTAAATGTGATTTTTTTTTTTATATATATACATTTGGAAAAAAATCTAAAAACCTGTTTTTGCTTTGTCATTATTGGGTTTCGTGTGTAAATTGACGAAGAACATTTTTTATTTCAGAATAAGGCTGTAACATCATAAAATTTGGAAAAAGTCAAGGGGTCTGAATATTTTCTTACTGCACTGTACATATACACAAAGCAGTACCAGCAAGACTGAGCAAGACCCAGAGATTATGTTCTAAAGAAAATACATAGATTTAGTCAAACATAACATTGTCCTCTCTGATGATGTGTTGAATGCTTCAGTCAGGGCTGCATTCACACACAACTGTAGCAGAGAGAGTGGGCTTCCCCTAGGGGCAGCTCATCTTTTTATAGCCTCCCTCATTGATAAAAAGTCTTTCCAGCTACTGTGCCAGCTTTCTCCTCCCATCATCCATCTTTATCCCTACAAGGTTTCAGGGGAGAGATATACAGGAAGTGTGTGGGGTGGGGTCTCTCTACCCGCATGGACGACCTCATATTTTATAATGAAAGTGGTAGCATAGATTCTGTGTATTCCTACATGTATATGACCCACTTTAGGCCACATGTAAGATGATACAGTGCCTGGGCACTGCAAGGCTTAGAAAGACACCCACACAGGAAACCTACAAAGAAGTGAAAAGGAAAATACGGTCACACAAAGCCATCCTATACCAAACAACTTGGCAAAAAACAATCTGAGGTGATTTGCTGCTTCATACCAGCACATAAATGAGCTGGTTTGAGATAAAGACAGGATTAGGTTATGTAGCAGGAAAGGTTTACCTAATATGTGGGACATAAAGAAAGCAGCATTGTTGTGTTACTGTGCATGGGGGTATTTCACTGACCCAATCCTTTCACATGACTTAAGGAGGTAAAGTACACCGCCTAGCTATTGGTAGGCTACACACAGTGGTGGAAAAAGTATCCAATTGTCATACTGTAGTAAAAGTAAAGACACTGTAATAGAAAATGTCTCCAGTAAAAGTAAACATATTTTAATATAAAATGTCTCCAGTAAAAGTGAAAGTCACCCAGTAAAATCATACTTGAGTAAAAGTCTAAAACTATTTGGTTTTAAATATACTTAAGTATCAAAAGTAAATGTAATTGCTCAAATGCACTTAAATATAAAAAGTACAAATTCCTTATATTAAGCAAACCAGACGGCACGGTTTTCTTGTTTTGTTTAATTTACGGATAGCCAGGGGAACACTCCAATACTCAAGACATCATTTACAAACGAAGCATGTGTTTAGTGAGTCTGCCAGATCAGAGGCAGTAGCGATGACCAGGGAATATAAACATTTTCCTGTCCTACTAAGCATTCAAACTGTAACGAGTATGATAGGGTGTATGATAGTGAAAATGTATGGAGTAAAAAGTACATTATTTTCTTTGGGAATGTACTGAAGTAAAAGTCTAAGTTGGCTATAAACTGGAAAATGAGGTGGGCAAGCATTTCTGAGGTGACTTTATGCACTGGAAAATAACAGTAGCCTATTGTACCATCAACAGTAAACAACATAATTGAGAGACTATAAAAAGGGAAAACATTTTTTTTGTATTGATCAGGTTGGCTGACCGACAGAAACATCTGCATATGGTGGGGGGTGGTATTATTGGAGGGGGATATTTATTCGTGTTCACAAATAGACCATTCTGTAGGCCTATTTTGTTGCAACAAAAATTGCAACGTTCTGCCAACCAGCTGAGGAATGGATATGACAGATAGAAATGTAATAATTGTGTTCATACACAATGCTGTCGCGCAGTTTCACATGGACGCTACATCTGTCATATTGTGGGGCATAGTACAATGTTCACATCGCAGATGATAACGTTTCTGTTTCACAGTGAACACAAACGTTACACCCTGCTGCTATAAATGTAGCATTCCGCACATCAATTGTACAACCTGTAATCGCGGGTGAATATCGAACGTCCAATCAGCAGCTGAGATACAATGCGGCCTTGATAAAACTGGACACACTCTTTTCACGCCACTTCGATACAAAGTGATTTTCGTGGCAGGTTAGGGGAGCATTTTCGCTAACCCTTTTCCCAACCTTAACCTCAATCTCCTAACCTTATACATTTCCTAACCTGTCGTGTTTTCCTAGCCTGCTACCAAAAAGTCACTTCGGTATGGAAGTGGCGTGAAAAGAGTGTTAGCCTTGTTAAAAGGTTACATTTTGTCCTAAAGACATCCCCTTCCCATGTGGAATGCTGAAATCATGTTCTGAAATATGCACTGCAGACGCAAATCCTTGGGGATCTGGTCCATATTATGTCTTCACTGTTCATGTATTTGCAGAAGCTGATGATGTACAAGATGTGGCTAAACAACATTACAAAGACAAATAAATGACTAGGATTAGGATAACAACATAGTTATCTTCAATTAAAATGTCTGTGAAATTAGATGTGTGGTGGTGCTGCTACTCAATTTTAACCTGGCAAGAGAGAGCTGAGCAGCAGAGCTTTTAACAATCCTTCAGCCCTTCCCCCACACCACACCAGCAGCCTAGGCTCAGTCTACTGTACAATAGCAACCAGGTCATGTCAATAGGGGATAAGTTGAGCCAAAGGGATAAGTTGAGCCACCCTTGTTTCTAAGAAACCATACACAAAATGAATCAATTGAACAAGGAAGGCTCTAAAAATGATCAAAGACTCCAGCCACCCGTCATAGACTGTTCTCTATGCTACCGAAAGCAGCGGCACCGATGTACCAAGTCTGGAACTAACAGGACCCTGAACAGCTTCTACCCCCAAGCCATAAGCCATATTTATTCCTTGTGCTATTATTTTTCTATTCTTTCTCATTTTTTTCCCTCTGTGAGGGGCCTGTAAGTAAGCATTAACACTCAGTGAAGGCTCATCAGAGGAGGAAGGGGAGGACCATCCTCCTCAGTGAATTTCAAAATATAAAAAATAGTGAAACATTTATAAAGTTATCATATTTAGATAAAACTATTCTAAATATATTCATGTCACCAAATAATTGATTAAAACACTGTTTTGTAATGAAGGTCTACAGTAGCCTCCACGGCACTCTGTGGGGTAGCACCGTGGCGTAGCCGGAGGACAGCTAATTTCTGTTCTCCTCTGGGTACATTGACTTCAATACAAAACCTAGGAGGCTAGTGGTTCTCACCCCCTTCCATAGAGTTACACAGTAATTATGGCAACTTCCGGATTACGTCCTACAACCTATCAGAGCTCTTGCAGCATGAACTGACATGTTGTCCACCCATTCAAATGATCAGAGAATGAATCTAGTACTGAAAGTTTAAACTACAGCTAGCTAGCACTGCAGTGCATAAAATGTGGTGTGTAGTTGACTCAAAGAGATAGAAAAACAACAGTTGTACAGTTTTTAACAAATTAATTTCTTAAAAAATGAAGGAGAAGCAAGAATGCAGCCAGCTAGTTTAGCCTACTCAAACACCCAGCTCAAATAGATAGATGCTATGTTACCTAGCTGGCTATGGCTATCCAACACTGGAACTCTTCTAAGTCAAGGTTTTATTAATTTATTGCCACCGGGACCTGACGGTATAACTGCTAAACTGCTTGCTAATTGTACACTGTACTGCATGATTGTAGCGGGTTTACTAACGCGTTAGTTCTAGTAGATGTTGTTGACTTGGCATTAGCTAATATACTGACAACGACGTAGGCTGTGTGTAGCAGTTATGATATGAAGGTTTGGCTTGGAAAGTTTTTTTTGCCTGGTCACTGACAGCTGATTTGTTGTGCAATGAAGTCCACAAGCGAAGGAAAGAGGTGAGAGGAGGAGAAGGCATAGATGCGAGAAGGAATTATGCAACAATCTGGTTGCTATGAAAGTGAACTGTGTTTGCGTGTGATCACGGGTGTATTCATTCCCCCAATTCTGTTGAAAACATTTTCTTAAACGGAACAAAACTGGGATAAACATAACTAAATTTGTCCCATAGAAACTATTGTTTGGAAATGTTGGACTAATGATTACACCCTAGATCAGCCAGATGCAGGCAATATTGTGCAAAGCAGTATTGAATGTGTCAATGTCTGTCACCTTGATTACTCAAATTTTTCATAGGTTAGGTTGTAGCAACCTCATGATGGGTATAGTAACATTTGAGTATGCTCGTAAAAAACATGTGCGTCCTCCCTCATCATTAACACCATTAGGATTATTTCCAGGGATACACATCATCCTGAAATATATGTACAGTTGAAGTCTGAAGTTTACAAACACTTAAGTTGGAGTCATTAAAACTCATTTTTCAACCAACAATAACTATATAACTATAACAAACTATAGTTTTGGCAAGTCGGTTAGGACATCTACTTTGTGGATGACACAAGTAATTTTTCCAACAATTGTTTACAGACAGATTATTTAACTTATAAATCACTGTATCACAATTCCAGTGGGTCAGAAGTTTACATACACTAAGTTGACTGTACCTTTAAACAGCTTGGAAAATTCCAGAAAATGATGTCATGGCTTTAGAAGCTTCTGATAGGCTAATTGACATCATTTGAGAGTCAATTGGAGGTGTACCTGTGGATGTATTTCAAGGCCTACCTTCAAACTCTTTGCTTGACATGGGAAATCAAAAGGAACCAGCCAAGACCTCAGAAAAAAAATTGTAGACCTCCACAAGTCTGGTTCATCCTTGGGAGCAATTTCCAAACGCGTGAAGGTACCACATTCATCTGTACAAACAATAGTATGCAAGCATAAACACCATGGGATCACGCAGCCGTCAGACCGCTCAGGAAGGAGAAGTGTTCTGTCTCCTAGAGATGAACATACTTTGGTGTGAAAAGTGCAAATCAATCCCAGAACAATAGCAAAGGACCTTGTGAATATGCTGAAGGAAACAGGTACAAAAGTATCTATATCCACAGTAAAACAAGTCCTATATCGACATAACCTGAAAGGCTGCTCAGCAAGGAAGAAGCCACTGCTCCGAAACCGCCATAAAAAAAACAGACTATGGTTTGCAACTGCACATGGGGACAAAGATCATACTTTTTGGAGAAAAGTCTTCTGGTCTGATGAAACAAAAATAGAACTGTTTGGCCATAATGACCATTGTTATGTTTGGAGGAAAAAGGGGGAGGCTTGCAAGCCGAAGAACACCATCCCAACCGTGAAGCACGGGGGTGGCAGCATCATGTTGTGGGGGTGTTTTGCTGCAGGAGGGACTGGTGCACTTCACAAAATAGATGGGATCATGAGGAACAAAAATGATGTGGATATATTGAAGAAACATCTCAAGACATCAGAGGAAGTTAAAGCTTGGTTGCAAATGGGTCTTCCAAATGGATAATGACCCCAAGCATACTTCCAAAATTTGGACAAAATGGCTTAAGGACAACAAAGTAAAGGTATTGGAATGGCCATCACAAAGCCCTGACCTCAATCCTATAGAAAATCTGTGGGCAGAACTTGAAAAGCGTGTGCGAACAAGGAGGCCTACAAACCTGACTTAGTTACACCAGTTCTGTCAGGAGGAATGGAACAACATTCACCCAACCTATTGTGGGAAGCTTGTGGAAGGCTATCTGATATGTCTGACCCAAGTTAAACAATTTAAAGGCAATGCTACCAAATACTAATTGAGTGTATGTAAAATTCTGACCCACTGGGAATGTGATGAAAGAAATAAAAGCTGAAATAAATCACTCTACTATCATTCTGACATTTCACATTCTTAAAATAAAGTGGTGATCCTAACTGACCTAAGACAGGGAATTCTTTACTTGGATTAAAAGTCAGGAATTGTGAAAAATGAGTTTAAATGTATTTGGCTAAGATGTATGTAAACTTACGACTTCAACTGTTTTGTTAGAAATAATATTATATTACACTTGACAGAGTGAGGCTGAATGTAAAAAAGGACTCAACTTATCCCACTCTTCCCTATATCTTTTGTCAAATTGATTTCAAAAGTAGTTTTTTTCATTTGAGCTAACCCTAACTCTTTTCCTAACCTTAACCTATTTCTTAAAAGCTGTATCCCTTCGAGACAAAACCCAGCAACCAGGCTTCACCACCTCATACAATGGACCCTTCCCTCTCTAACACCTCCCAGCATTATACAATAGTTCTCTAATTCCACTTTCTAGTGCCCACATGCAGCTGAAATTCTTTGTTTTGTGGGTGGTGCCTGCCTGCTTTTTAGAGGGAGAAAAGGTATAATGGAGGGCAAGGCCAGAGAGAGAGCTAGGGTTTAGTTAGTATGGCATAGGTATTACATTACACCGTAGTAGCAGCTCTAGCAGGCAGTCATGTCTAGAAGGGATACATATTTTATTTTAGAGAACCGTAACCTAATTCTCCTAACCTGTTACATTAATTCTCCTAGTCTGCTACGAAAATACCATTTTAGCATAAACTGTATCCCATCTAGACAAAACCCCATCAGGGAGAGGGAAAGGGGGGAGCCAGAACAGCATGTGATACCTCCCAACCACTCGATCTGCCTGTATCACGTCGAGGCCATTCCGAAGCAGCCTTTTATGAAGAGGCGGCACCGAGGTGTTATATAAATCCTCTATTACTGAGATGGTGAATTAATCTGGATCCTGAATGGGATTGGTTAATTAGCAAAATAATAATAATTATGAATACTGTTTTTCAAAATACTATCCTTTCCAAGACACTGGGGTACTGCTGTGGGTCAATAATGGTTGAATTGAACAGTTTGAAATGGCGGATGATATCGTACCTTTAAAATGTCAACAGTGACAAATTGTGAGATTCAAGTTTGACCTACTGTTTTTATTTACCTAGCTCACATACTAGCCTTATTTTTTTACTCTCTCCACAGTGCCACCCCTTTTGTCCAGCCAGAAGGCTGTCTGGGGCCTCTCTCTTTCTCTGCAAACAGCTGCTTTCTGCATGTGTTCACCTCACAATGGATAAAATGACAAACATGCCTCATTCACCCTGCCGCAACCCTTGTGCGGTTGTGTCTTCCTAGCCTGGAGAATGACGTCTCACAGACCTCTCTCTCTTGGTCTAAAAACCCTCCCATCCTCCACTCCATCCATTTCTCTAAGCAGTCTGGTGTCTAGTGAGCCATGGTTGACAAATCCCTGGCCACACACAAGGTCCCTTCTAGGACTCTGACTTTCCAAAGGCGGTTAGGTATTTACACAAAACCAGAAAACAAAACTGGGGGATATAGTGCCAGTGTGCTATTGAGAGATACAGCATCTTAGATCACTTCACTTTTGCTACATATCCTACCAGCTTTGGAAGTGACCATGCAGGATTGGCAATGCACTATGACTACACTGACAGATCCTGCAAACACCCAACAATGTTGTTAGGGGGAGGTTTAATCTAATAGATGTCAACTTTTACTTGAAATAGTACCATTTCCATGCTGTGTGTGTGTGGGGGGGGGATACCTTCTGTTGCATTGCACTTTGCTCCTAAACCCATTGTGTAGTTCTCACATTCCTTCACAGTTGTCCCACTAACCCTTGACACTACCATTGTCCTACAAGTGTATAATGAGGCATATGAGTCTCATACAGAGGACTTACTGCTAGGCCAGATTCTTCTTTGCTTTGGCCAGTTTTATGTAGAGTTGATGAGGTGTAGATAATTAAACGATTTTCCACGACAGCCATTTGAAGCCATTTTAATATTTACAGATATAAATCCTGGAAGATTTTTTTTTCAAAACACCACCACAAGCACCTACAACTACCCATCAACATCATTTACCAGGAACTGCTTTTTCTAGATTACAGCAATACCTTTTTAGACCATTTCCACAAATGTGTCCCTTTTTCTAGAGCAATCAGAGTCTGATATCTTTGAAAGAAAGTCTTTCCTTATCTATCCCCAATCCTGCCGATGTCTCCAGTTTCCAAATGCTTACAATACTAAGGTTGTGTGGTAGTCAACAGGTAAATGTGTAAAGACAAGCAAATGGAAAGCAAAAAAAATGCTTTCCCCCCCTTTCTTCAACAGCCATCATCATCATCCAGGCATAAGGCATAAGAAGTCAGTGTTCTTCAAATTACAGACTGGGACAGTGGTGCTGACAAGTCATTTGAATTTATTCTGACATGCTAAAAGGGAATAAATTACACTTTCATAGAACGTCCAGCTGTAAAATAGCTAATGCTGGGTCAGGGGGAATAATGGGGGGGGCAAACTGCCCCTGGTGTACATCTGTTGTGACTACAGGCTGACTGAAATCCAAATGGTACTTGCCTTACAAGACTCAAAGTATATATAAAAAAAATAAACCCTCCAACACTTTCTTCGCAATAAAAAAAAAAGAGGAAAATTAGGAAACGGTTGCTACTCTATGCAGCAGCAATATGTAGTTGAAGAGAGAAAGTCCCAGAGTATTTTACAACAGGATCTGCTTCCCCATAGAAAGTAACAAAAACACCCTTTCCCCAAAATGATCAATTCAATACAGGGAAAGACGACTATAAAACGGAGAGGGAAAAAAAGTTCTGATTTAAAAAAAAAAAAGTGTATATATATATATATATATATAAATTATAACAGGAAGGGCGGGTGGAGTGAGCACGTTTGTCTGTCTCAAAAACGGAACATTGAGGCCATCCATCATAGCAATTACATAAAACAAAAACATTTTCAAAATAAATTCATTGATGCATCATTTTTTCTAAGCAATTTACAAATAGGTTTAGTCAAGTGGTGCCTAATTTATAATGAATATGCTTTTGTGGAGTTCATATTTTTTATTCGTTGTTTGAGACTTCAGAAGTACAATATTAATGCAGCATTCTAAAGAGAAACCTAGTGTTTTCATCTTCACATTAGAAGCTCTTCTAGCACATATCTGCAGGCAGAATCTTAATGACCTTTTCATAAAGGAAACAGTTTCAGATTACATCTTTCATTTTGCTTGAGGATGAGGGAAAAAAGTTGAATAAGGAAGAGAAAATGGTTGTTTCAAATGTTCAATCTGACTGACGTGTGTCTGGGTCATCATGCCACACTCGGTGACAGAGGGAATGGGGGCAAAGCTGCTCTGACAGGCAGCCATGAGGTGAGGGAGGCACCCAAACAGCAGCTCTCAGAGGGAGAAAGTATCAAGGGGAAAGTATTGGCAGGTGCACAAACATCCACAGTGAGCCAACCATTTCTTAGTTTTCCGTTTTGAAGAAACAAAAAATCTTCAGGGACAGGACAATAGAGAAGGCTACAGCTTAGGAAAATTCCATACCAAGCCTGCTTTCTGTGTGGATATAGTATATACATACCAATATATAGATATATGCAGAGCATGTTATCTATATAGAGCGATTACATATATAGTATATGGAAGGAAAGTTCTTTAACAGGAAAAAAGGGTTGCCCACAATGCCTGGCAGGTTCTGGTGAATTTGATCCTAGATGCCGGGGTGTGATTGGAAGGCAAATCCTGCTACGGCCACTCTGCTCTGCTTCCTTTCATTGTCTTACTGCTCAGAAACCTGCAAGACAAACGAAGAGACAGAGGGGCCATTGGTTACACATCAAGTAGAACAGGTTATCAAACAGGGTTGAGCAACGGCTATAAACGAGGCCAACTAAGTCACTGCAATTTTCCATCCCTGTAACATAAAAGTGCCAAGTCACCAGTCCCGCTCTGCAGCAAAGCTGGGACCTGCTGCTGCAGAGTGCCTGAGATGGGGGAATCAAACATTCATGCAGCCTTTACTCTGAGCCTCCTGTAATGAAAACATTAACCACCACTTCAGCTTAAGAGGTTCACAACTAGCACAGGTGACAACAGCAGCTGTGTAGTGTACCGGGGAGTGAGTACAGACAGAAAGACACTAGTGGAACGGTGATGAAGGAAACAATGCGGCTTATCAATAAACCTATTTGAAAGGGCAACGTTACACAGAGATCAAACAAAAACACAGTTAAAAGACAAATAGGGATGTGGCCTGCTTATGTGAGCCACACTTCCTTCATACTTGTCTGCAGTGGAAGGTAACCTTTAAAGACAGCCATTAACCAATTACATGCAGCACACCCATACAGCAGTTGGCCTTTAGAGAGGTGCCAATCCACAGGACACAAACATGGGCACAACAATCCTAAAAGATGTGAGGATTCCTTAATCTTTCTTATGGGCTCCTACAAGCTTGTCTTCCTCAAGCAAGCCTTCGCCCATTGATGATGCATGCCGAGCCTCATCCAGTGGGTTTAACTTCTTGGTGACGGGGGCAGTATTGAGTAGCTTGGATGAATAAGGTGCCCAGAGTAAACTGCCTGCTACTCTGTCCCAGATGCTAATATATGCATATTATTAGTCGTATTGGATAGAAAACACTGAAGTTTCTAAAACTGTTTGAATGATGTCTGAGTATAACAGAACTCATGGCAGGCAAAAACCTGAGAAAAATCCAACCAGGAAGTGGGAAATCTGAGGTTTGTAATTTTTCAACTCTTTGCCATTCCAATATACAGTGTAAATGGGGTCATATTGCACTTCCTAAGGCTTCCACTAGATGTCAACAGTCTTTAGAACTTTGTTTGAGGTGTCCAATTTGTAAGTCGCTCTGGATAAGAGCGTCTGCTAAATGACTTAAATGTAATGTAATGTAAATGTCTGCAGCGAAGTGGGGGCGAATGAGAGGGGATTGAGCCAGGTGTCTGGCAGAGTGCCACATGCTCGTGAGGCGCGGTCACGGGAGAGTTAGCTCTCGTTCCATTGCTTTTCTACAGACAATGGAATTCTCCGGTTGGAACATTATTGAAGATTTATGATAAACACATCCTAAAGATTGATTCTATACTTAGTTTGACAAGTTTCTACTTAGTTTGACAAGTTTCTACGACCTGTAATATAACTTTTGGAACTTTTCGTCCGACGTTCAGCTGGACCTGAACACGCGTTTGGATTTGTTTACCAAACGCCCTAACAAAATAAGTTATTTGGACATAAATGATGAACTTTATCTAACAAATCAACCATTTATTGTGGAACTGGGATTCTTGGGAGTGCATTCTGATGAAGATCATCAAAGGTAAGTGAATATTTATAATGCTATTTCTGACTAATGTTGACTACACAATATGGCGTATATCTTTTTGGCTGCTTTGTTGTCTGAACGCTGTACTCAGATTATTGCATGGTTTGCTTTTTCCGTAACTAAAAAAAATATATATATATCTGACACAGCGGTTGCATTAACCGGTTACTCCTACCCCCTACTTTTTCGAACATTCTGTTAAAAATCTCGCAACATTTCAGCGCCCTGCTACTCATGCCAGGAATATAGTATATGCATATGATTAGTATGTGTGGATAGAAAACACTCAGACGTTTATAAAACTGGTTAAATCACGGCTGTGACTTTAACAGAACGTGCGTTTCATCGAAAAGGGCAGGAAAATCTGATCACTGAAAATGGGAAAATATATCCATGCGCCACTAGAACCCATTGTTGAATGTGAACCAAATTAAATGGGGCTGAGGTTGCAATACCTACAGCTTCCACACGATGTCAACAGTCTTGTCATTTGCCTACGATTTGTTTCTTGGTCAAACGGAGACGAGGCAGCGCATTTCTTCCGGTCTACGACCGGATATTTTGGTTGAGATTTACCCGGACATTATTTCCAGACGTACAGCTATAGAATATACATCGCCTCGTGATCCATTTTTAACGTTTACTAATACCTAAAGTTGCATTACAAAAGTATTTCGAAGTGTTTTGTGAAAGTTTATCGTCGACTTTTTTAATGAAAAAAAATGACGTTACGTTATAAAACGCTATTTTTTTCCTTGATCACACAGTCTTCATAGATCGATATCTAGGCTATATATGGATCAATTTAATCGAAAAAAAGACCCAATAGTGATGTTTATGGGACATCTAGGAGTGCCAACAAAGAAGATGGTCAAAGGTAATGAATGTTTTATATTTTATTTGTGCGTTTTGTGTAGCGCCGACTATGCTAATTATTTTGTTTACGTCCCCTGCGGGTCTTTTGGGGTGTTACATGCTATCAGATAATAGCTTCTCATGCTTTCGCCGAAAAGCATTTTAAAAATCTGACTTGTTGCCTGGATTCACAACGAGTGTAGCTTTAATTCAGTACCCTGCATGTGTATTTTAATGAACGTTTGAGTTTTAACGAGTGCTATTAGCATTTAGCGTAGCGCATTTGCATTTCCAGATGTCTAGATGGGACGCCTGCGTGTCGGGTAGGAGCAAGAGGTTAAGGAGAAGTATATCTAATTCCATGTATATCACTTTCATTTTCATCAACATTTATGATGAGTATTTCTGTAAATTGATGTGGTTCTCGGCACAATCACTGGATGCTTTTGGAACTACTGACCGTAACGCGCCAATGTAAAATTAGATTTTTTTGATATAAATATGCACTTTAGCAAACAAAACATACATGTATTGTGTTACATGAAGTCCTATGAGTGTCATTGATGAAGATCATCAAAGGTTAGTGATTAATTTTATCTCTATTTGTGCTTTTTGTGACTCCTCTCTTTGGCAGGAAAAATGGCTGTGTTTTTCTGTGACTTCGTGGTGACCTAACAATCGTTTGTGGTGCTTTCACTGTAAAGCCTTTTTGAAAACAGACACTGTGGCTAGATTAATGAGAAATTTATCTTAAAAAAAAAATACTTGTATGCTTGAGGAATTTTAATTATGAGATTGTCGTTTTGAATTTGGCGCCCTGCACTTTCACTGGCTGTTGGCGAGGTGGGACGCTACCGTCCCATATATCCCAGAGAGGTTAAATGAGTGCAGCGCAAGTCGGGACATGATCTCATCAGATCTGAGTGATTTGAGAAGCATTTTTCACACGAGCTCTCACGAGTCACGTTCCTCTACAGCTGTACCCTCTAGTAGTTTTGCTGCAGGGATGACATGGGAGGGTGTCTACAAAGTCAGAGGATTAATCCACCATGCAAATAAGCAAAAGTAATGGGTCTTAATTACACATGAAATGGTCTGCAGCTTTCACTCAATGTGAAGTGTTGGTTCAATTCAAAACCTAACACGGATCTGACGGATGTTCCTGGCGTTTTAAGTGTCTGTAGGGGCCAGCTGATGCAACAGACAAGTCTCACTCACAGGGGTGAAAGGGCAGCTCAATTCTCCATATGCAAACCATTAAAGGATCAAGCCTCTTCTAATATAGCAAATAGCCTTTAGGAGACTTCACAGCAACATGGTGATGATATTTATGCCTTACAGACACTAAAGACCAAGCGATCATCAAAATGTTTTGAGAGTATGGCTGGGTTAACGGAGTTTGCTTTGAGCTTTGGCTACTTGTATTTGCCTGATTGTCAACGTGGCTTGTTCTAAACAAATATCATATAATACAAGGCCATTGGGCAAAACAGGAGGGCTGAAATGCAAATTCACTATAACAACGTTTCCATTATTACAAGGCTAAGTGTGGCTAAGTCAAACTGGTATCCAAGAAACCAGCAAGTTCTTTCAAGCTTCAATAAGCCAGAGCTCGGCTATTTAAATTTCTGGCTGTGGGTACTCAGCACCTTCACTGGCAGTGTTATCTTAAATGGACAGCTTGCAGGAGAGAACACTAACCACCAGACCAAGAAATAACATGTCCTTTCTATACATCTTCATAACAAAACATGAGATAAAAAGGCTGGGGGTCCATTTACAAAGGTAATTGTTTTTTATCAGTTCCAGAGGAAAAACTTTGATTTCTCCACCCCTGCATGAAAGGCACATAAGCAGAGATCAACTGTGCTGCCGGCTACTGTGTGCATGGAGTCCACATACTAAAACAGACACCGTGTACACAATTGATTAGACCAATACCCAGTCATCAACAAAATCATATTTATAACTAGCCCCTCACAGCACTTGTTCAGTGCCATCATGTTCCTTGAAAGAGGGGGGGGGCATAGAGTCCTCGTGCTTTGATTTCCTATTCATATTTAATGGATTTCAAAGCTCTTCTCGGCAGTGAAGACACAGCACTGGTATAATTTGGGCCAACAGAGGGGCCAAAAATGATTTGCCTGACGTCATTGAGAGAACATCTAATACAAAAAAAAACTGTAACCCACAGTAAATATAAGCCACAGGAAGCCCTGTTCGAAACACGTTTTAACCAACAATACGTCACACAAACAAAATGGTAGAGGAGCAGAAAATGTAATGTGTTAAGTCAGAGGGACTGGAGTGCTGGGGAAGAGCAGGACCGAGACACTGAGCGCTCTCAGGGGTGCCATCCAGGTCACATCACCCATTTACATGGGCATTCTTTCTCCCCAATCAACCTGCATTCAAACCCAAAACATTTTTGTCTAATAAATACTTCATCCATTGAGAATTTAATTCAGCCCTGCCTAAAATGTTGGAACCAGGCACTTATGGACTAATACACGTGGGAGGGAGGGCTTCATTTGAGTCCTCCATGCACTGTGTGTACAAACACATGGTGTGTGTGGAGCAGTGAGTTCTGGGCCAATGTGACAGCCATGGTTTAAAGGGCAACTACACTTCCTGATTTGGCCTCATTTTAGATTTGGTTCATTAAGAAATGCTAGCGGCCATAACTGAATTCAAACGTGAGTTAGTTTCATGTGGGTGTTCACAGGTGGGAAGAGTTAGCCAATTTATTTAGCCAATTCGATTCAGCCTGTTGTTGTGTGACCATGGCAAATTTGGTTAAACTTTGGATAGCCCATCTCTGGGGATAGTTAGGGACCGTCAATAAATTACACAATGCAAAATGGGACAATATTTTTATGTTGCACATCTTTTCTCATTAAATGCTTTCAATAATTGTATATGAATTTCTGCAATTTAGTTGGTTTAAGGTTTTGAAATTTAGAGTTCAACTTTTTAAAATATTGTCCCATTAACATTGTGTAATTTACTGATGGTCCTTAATTAACTAACCCCATTGGGATATCGAATGTCATTAAATTAACCATGTGCATTATGATCGGGTCGTGTGCCGCTGCGCTCTGAATTGATGATTACTTGGGTGCTGGCAGCTGTGGGTAGGATTAAAATAAACCCAACCCACAGAAAATGTTACGGTACCCTTCATTATTTAACATAATTCTTTCCTATCATCTCTCAAATCTCAATATTGGACAAGACTAAGACCAAAATGATCCTATTTACACTTTGTAGTGAATTTTGACACTATAATCAATGTTTGACTCAAATCGATGCCACATACGCCATTTTGAAAATGATAAATTGCATCTTAGGCGAAGTCGCTGTTTAATTTGGGGTGGGGACAAATAAAACACCACCACTATGGTGGTTTTAAGTAAAAGGGGGTGAGGCATTGACTTGGTATAAGCGTTCCGTTTACTACCAATACAGGTCAAGTGGAAGGCTGCTCTGCAATTTCATGCCAGATATTACACACCTAAATGGGCTATTGCCTAATCCCTGTGGAAATCCTAGTCATCACCTGATGAAAACTGCTTCAGGTTTTTTGAAAAATTGGGTTGACTCCTCTGCCATCAACCCTGGGCACCCGGGATACCCTCTACGAGAGGGAGGGGAGAGACTGGAATTAAAAGAGGTTATTCAAGAGTCACATCACATCAGCACTAAAATCCACATCAAAACAGGTGGCCATTTATTACCATGAACAATTGTATCATACATGTGTGTGCAGTGTGTGGCTAGAATCTCACTCCCACTGTATATGAGAGCATTACAATAACGATTAACAAGTGTTAGATCCAGGAACAATGATTGCGAGAAATCAAGAGTCAATCGTACATCATTTAGAGAAGGGGTTAATTCAAGAGGGAAATAAATTTTAACACCCACAGAAGATAAAGCCACAACCCTTTGTCCCAGAGAAGAATAAAATACATTGGGGTACAAAGTTAGTAGTCAAATTTCCCAAGGACGTCTTTGCATCTGCAAGACAGACCAATTGAATTTCTCTTTATCTTTCAGGGGCCTCCTCGAACTAACACTGTTGTGTTGTTTGTGGTCTCATTAATCCGCTGGGAGTTAATAATGTTCCAAATCCACTTTTTTTTCTCTTTTTCTCCCAAGCACTTTGAAGGGGGAACGAAAATGAAAGCAATTGGCGTCTCCATTTTTGCACTTGAAACGTCGCTTGGCTTTTTGCTACTAACCTTTCATGTTACTCTTGGGTTTGTCAGTTTGCTTGCCTGAGGGAGTTTGTGCCGGTTGCCCCTGTCCCCCTGAGGACGCAGCCTGCTGGGCTGCTTTCTGCTTCAGCATCGTCCAGTCAAACGTGTAGTCGTACTGGTGGTTCAAAGTCCTGGACAAACAGACACTTTCAGACATGCAGTCACACTGAGCTCACCTATATTCATCAACTCTTTACTGCTGCCAAAGGACAACTTGTTTTCAGCCTAAACATACATAAAAGCAGAAAGAGACTAAATGAAAAACACAGGTCTATAGAGGTTGCTCCTTTCACTGTTGTTTCATAAAGAACACTTCATTATTAACGTCTAGTACACCTTAATGCTTTACATGCAATGCAACCAATTCATTTTTCCTGCCTCGTGGGTCTTGACAGTGAGAGAAACATGTGATTTGGTACACGCGCGTTTCAGCTCCCTTGGGGACAGAGAGGTTCATGTTAGAGGTTGAGAAATGGCAAGCACCTGAAGAGAATGCGGAACAGCTGACGCAGGTACATGTAGTCAGGTGCCTCCTCGAACCGCAGCCCACGGCAGTAGTTCAGGTACATGGCGAACTCTGCTGGGAAACCCTGGAAACAACCGCAGGAAAGTAAGAAGGTTATCTATCGATCCATGCCCAACTGTCTTACGGTCATGTATACATTATTTACCATGACAGTCGGTGCCAAAAAATACTCTTGCGATGCGTTCTGGTAAGGCAAGTTACCGAAAGAAAAGAGCGAGCGTGTTTCACAAGTTAGTCATCAGCCTAATGCAAGGCATCAGGTTTAGCAGCACACTCTCTCAGCCAGCTACTTAAGTATTTTAATGAGCAATGGCCATCATGCTTTCAGGTCCAAGGTGATGGATGCATAACAGCCACTATTTAAAGACTGGATTAGATTAGTGACACCAGCCAACATCTCTACTCTCGTACGCTACAAGACAGCCTTTAGAACTCCTTCAAACAGGCTCGTACTTCACTGGCAGATGTGGCTACTCAAGGACTTCCATAGTAAGCATCTACCTTTCTGACCCGGAGGCACCAAATAAAAATAGGACCAACTCAGTCCGCTGGTGGGTGTGCCAGGTCGATTCTTCTATGTTCACTCACCTTACACAAAACCTCGACTGGAGTGGACATCTTCTTCTCGCTAATCTTCTCGTACTTCTGTTTCTTTGTGGCAGCCTGTGGAACATGTGGGCGAGAAATGAAAAAGTTGTGCACCACAGTTTAACACTACCCTTTGCAATTTCTCAACACACACAAGCTTGTCACTGCCGGTGAGGTCAGTGGTCCATACAGAATGTAATGTATTAGTTTGGCCTGATGTGACTTACAGCACCGTGAAAGAGCCACCTAAGGGAAATATTCAGGAAAATATTGGGACGTTTGAGGAAGTTTCGTATCTTTCTCAGTAATACAAATATGTCTACATAGTGTTTTGTGACACTGGGGCTGTATGTATATGAAGAATGGCTTGGTTCTGTAGGTATGTACCCAACACCTTGCTGAGGACTTTAGTTTCTATCACCGTAGGCTGCTGTTCCATGCAATTACATTAACACACAGCACAGATCTCTCGTGTTCCCTATTTAACCCTTGTAGCGTCAGAAAAGGGGAAGGCGCATTATACTGCAAATGCAAGTCTTGGTGACTTTACAAAAGCATATAACTGAGTACACTCAAGGCACCCCATATCTCTGGAGTATTTATTCATAAAAAAATAAAATAAAAAGGTATCTAGCTAAACCTTTGGGAAGTAGCTGACCTCAACACTACAACTTGAATGGAACATTAGGGGTTATCTACAAGACTAGCTAACATTCTGCATTGTACAAGGCATATTATGTCATGCTAAACCATTTAATTCCTGATGTTGTCAGATAATCCAACTATAAAATAAAACATGCAAATGTGAATAAGTCATAAAAATTGTAAATAATCTGAAATCAAGTTATGGAGACAGCTGACAATCCGTTTATTTTATTGGGGGGGAATCTAGTAGCAGAATCATGGAGGAAAAGCTGTGGCGAACGAGCAAGTTTGTTTCAATGTGAGTTGGTGAAATATGAACCACTTATATAGTGGACTGGGAGCCCTAGAGTACCTGCCTGGCCTACCTTTAGACCCTGCCAGGGCAGGCTGGTTCTGTTGAAGTACATCAGGACGTAGCCTAGCGACTCCATGTCATCTCGGCGACTGGAAACAAACAAGCAGAGACATTTAGCATTCAGCACGTAAAAAGGTAACATCACGGTTGGTTCAAGAGCAACACATTTGACATTAATCTCAAGGTCCTTTGTAATTGTAATGGCTAAGCTGTACACTAACTTTCAGACCAGTAACATAGCATTTAACTGGTAAAGTGCAAGCAGGGACTGTCATTGAATAATTCACTTGAATTAGAGGGTGGGATGTCTATCCTGTTACGGTGTTTCAACAGAAGGCAATCCTTCTCCAGTACTTCATATATTTTGTTTTTGGAGCACGGCTCAGTAGAGAAGCCACATACTGTTTTTTTATATCCCAACTGAATGCTTCAAATTACAGAAAACCAACATTCATAAAAAGCCTGTTTAGACAGGAACAAAAGGATTTTTAGCAATGTTGAATTCTATCTTATTACGAAAGTCAATGCTCACAACGTATCAAAGGTTTAAAGAAAATTACTGCACGCTTACGTTGCTGTAATATGCAATACAAATAAAATAAAAACATCTAGTCTTGGACTTCCATGCCTACTGTACAGCTCAATGCAGAGTTTTGGTATATAATGGAAGCATGACTGGCTAAATCACACAGCCCTGTTTGTCAAAATTAGGATTCTGGGTCAGCCAAGCTGTTGGTGGAGGCTAGATTCTAACACGACCAATGAGTGCAGCTTGGTCATCATGAGGGCAAGTCCTTAGAGAGCCAGCTTGCAGCCCCAGCTGGAACACACAGTCTGAACATCAAAAGCTCCTTCATGCCACTCAAAAATGTGGCATAAAGTGCACATAAGACATATTAACCTCTATATTAATCCCTAGGAATCCTATCATTCCGGCTGAAAGCGTGCAAACGATAAGGAGTGAGAAGAGAATATCCAGCGAAGGCTGAACTAGATTCCAGATGACTATAGTTACTGGGTGGTGATCTCTTACCTCTGCTCGATGCCCAGGTGCGCGTTGATGCTGGCATAGCGTGCTGTGCCGGTGAGATTCTTGTCTTCTCGGTAAGGTATGTGCTGTCGTGTCCTGTTGTCCCGGTATTTTTTGGCCAGACCAAAGTCGATGAGGAACAACTGAAAGGATGGGGGAAAGAAAAAACATTGACATTTTAGAAATATCCTGATTCACAGGGAACGATTGACAAAATGGAGGCTGCCACTGTGCGAGATCATGGGTCTACTCTTCAAACATCCTGCTCTGCTCCGTGTACCATTTTACTAGCGAGGCAGCCATCCTCAAGGCCCCTGCTTATTATCTATGAAAACTGTGCTGGCAGGATCAGGGAACACCCAGGGGTCAGAGTCAGATGGAATCTCTGCAGCAAACTCACGAAGGTTTTCATTCACTAATAGCTCCCTGCCTGCTAACAGCTCTTTATGGTTGTTGAAAGCCCCGGCCATCACAGTCTTGTCTCAGATCAGAATGATCTCATTTGTTGACTGCCTGCCATACTTCTCCACTCTACTGCCCACACACAACTGCAGATTGCAGTCCCTGAGTGCCTCACCCAACAGACGTTTTTCACTGAGGCAGCAGTGACCGGACTGGCAGATCCACTCAGCCGTGCCTATGCCTGCTTGGCTCAGCTGGGGATTCAAACCTTATTTCCTCCCGTCTACGCCTATCGGAACGTTATATTGTGACGCTTCGATCTGAAAAGTCAGGCAGGGAGGAAAGTCAGTTTCACACGCAACCGTCCACTTGCTGTAATCTAAGTAACACTCCCTTTTCCGCAGTATTCATTAACTTGCACCTTTGTCCTCTACCTTGATATACCTTCAGCTGGTGTTCAATAGCAACATTGCAGGCAGAATGAAACATTTCAGAGTCTATAAATACACAACATAGCGAGGACAATGGCCACTCTAAATAGCATTTTCCAGTGTTCACAGAACAAAAGCAGGGGCTGGAGGAGCTTCCATTAAACCTGCAGAGCTGAATTAGAAAATCAAGGAAGTGTTAAGTTTAAGTAAGCTGCTATCTGGTAAGACATTTGAACATTCACTGACTTCACCTAGGTCTAGGTCCTTAAGAACTACATAAATGGTGAGTTTTTTTTAAATGTGAAAATAAGCCAACCATTACACTACAGCACTTGCATGAGCAATGCGTACAGTCGAAGGATTGCTGAAACTTAGTTTCATAATTTAAACCATCACTAGAAATGAGAATGTGGTCCAAATACACAATCTATCCAATGTGTGGAGGACAATTTCACCAAAAAAAACACTTGTTCTGATGAAAAGCATCCCATTTTCTTCTCCATCTGCTAATATTCAAGGTCCCTGTGAATGGGTGGTCAGTTACCTTGTAAATGATACTTCAACATCAGAACTGTATCTGACAAGCCAATGACTTTCAAAATAGGCTACATGTTGGTTTCAACTCTAACATGCCGAGCCACTCCATTTCTTTGAATTTTGGTTCTTAGTTCAATCTTCAACAACATACCGTTACCTGAACATTCACAGGCCCACTCTAACCAAGCAAACTGTGAAACAAAGCAGCACAAACCTAGATACTTTTAAAAGTCAAAGTATGTTTCATCAGAGGAGTTTCAGACTGAGGATTCTGGTTGCAAAGCCATACTAGTAATTAACCTTCAAGGAGTCAAGTTCTCTTCCCCTTTGAAAAACAGGAACTGAAAAATGTTGAACTCTAGGTCTGCTAATCTGCGAGCAAGCATAAGCTAACCACACCCGTCTGCCTGGCTGGTCCCCGATCTGGCCTTTCAGGTCCTACATTTTCCAAACATGATTTTTTCCCATCTCATCATGGGTCAGCAGGTAGCCTAGTGGTTAGAGCGTTGGGCCAGTAACCGAAAGATTGCTGGATCGAATCCCCAAGCTGACATGGTAAAAATCTGTCTTTCTACCCCTGAACAAGGCAGTTAACCCACTATAATGCTACATGCAGGTCAAGTAGCTACAGTACTGCTGAGCCTACAAAAATTCTGTAGGAATTTAAGAAAATTGCCCTCAACTCAATGTTGGCTCATTTTGGCCAACACACATTTTCTGTGATGACATATCCTGAAACCCCAAGAGATAATAATTTGTGAAACCAAGAGAAATATAATCCTCTGTTTAACTGGCAAGTATATCTCAAGAAACAGCGCCAAGGAAATGGAAAAGAAACCAAAATATAAAATTAGCCTAGTGGGCGCCGTGACGACTTCAAATGAGGAGCACGTCCTTCTCACAAAATCTGACAGCATCTTCCACTACTAGTCACCATATGTCCTTCATCCACCTAAACACAGATCCCTGCAATCTGGAGTAGGTGTTCATCTCTAGATTTGTTTAGCATGTGTGTCTGGTTTAATGCCAATATGGTGTTCACCAAATTAATGAAATAAAAAAGTAGTACTCCTAAATGGGTAAAATAAATCCCAAAAGCAAACAGAATTTGGGGGAGTATTAAGAGGCGGTTGTAGTTTCAGACCTGGTTTAATCCTGAGAAAGATGGGTCCTGAGAAGAACTAACAGCCAAGCTTCTTTTCCTCTTCCCCACTGGAGATTCCAAACACTGAACAAATAGAGGGTGCAGTGCATCAAACAGGATTGCTGACAATCCCACAAGGCCAGCGCAGACAGGCAACACCAAGGCTCAGAAAAAGAACGGGAGGAGAGGGAGGAGAAGGGGAAGAGAAAGCCAAAGGCCATCCTTCATCCACCAGCAAAGCATGAGCTAAAATCAGAGAGGAGTCTGTGGTAGGACTTCCTAGGAGTTAGCCTGGGCTTAGATGCAAGCCAGTATTTAGGCTTGGCAGATGGGGGCGGGAGGGAGATGTCCTGCAGGATATGCAGTCCACACTGCAATACCAATTTCAGAGGCAGAATTGAAGACAATATAACGGCCCAATCCAGATGTTATTCTTTCATGTAAAAAAAACGCCCAGTATTTCCAAGCCTGTTTTGCGTTTTTGACTTTGCATTGGCTTTTTTATTGCAGCATTTAATGCTAGCATTGGCCACAGTATAATTGCTTTGTACCATAATCATCCTAAAAATTTGGACCAACAGTCTTCTGCCTGAGTGCAGAACACAATACGCAGTTGACTGACTGGCACAACTAGGGTTAAAAGAGAACTCAAATAATGAAGGCCATTCCCTAACATGGGTACTCATTTAGCAATAAGGCGTGAAAAGGCTTTGAAAAATGCAGCCACCCAACCCACCACCTCCTTGAGATCTCACAGGAAGCAATGGGTCCCCCAATTTAAAAAAATATATATATTTTTGTATTATCCTGAAACGGCTTTGAAACAGTAGACACCTTCAGTAAGGAAGAGGGTAGAATACTTTTGGCAGACTTTGGAAAAGCCCAATCTGGCGATTAGCAGCTCTACAGCGCCAAATAGAGGAAAAGCGTGCAGTACAAGAAAGAAGCATGAACTAATCTGCATGTAGCCGTCAATACATAGAGTAGATTTAGTACAGCTGCGAGAAACGCGTGACAGGACAGCCTTTGTGATAGTGGCTCTTGATTAGAGGATTTCTATAGAGCAGCCCTGGACAAAGCAACAAAACAAGTGGAGTATCACTCTCCAAACCATAGAGAGGAAGCTAGTGTTGGTGCAGTGTTCACATGCAATCTATTAAGAGGGGGGATTAAGGTTAAGGTTTAACAATTGCTCTTTGGCAGAGATTTATTTTCACCAATGGAGCCATGTCCAAATGAAGACTATTTCAGAAACACACTTCCTAAATTAAAGGCGACCACCCTATTGGGCACAAGCTAAGGGGCATATAAGCACCATTGTAAAACAGCAGATAGGAAGCAGAATGCAAAGTGAGTTCAGGTGAAGAGAAAGGCAGTTGATTTACACATTAGGATAGAGTGGGGATCGCAGAAGCTACTGCTATGCCGGTCTTCCCATCCATTGAGTTCAGTGTCAGAACTTGCAATCCAAAAGGATTGTATGCGCACCCTTGATAATGTTGTTCAATTTCAGTAAATAAACAAAGTGAAAAATTTCATGTGTATGAAAAAAATAAAATACGCTTTAGGCTGGCATTCACACAGACACACAATGGTAAACACTTATTCCAGACAGCACTGCCAAAAATGGTAATACAGGCTTCAATGCTTGAATACCCAAAAGGTACCGTTTCATTTTGATTAGACTAGTCTGATGAGTTTATATCAAGTAACACTAACGACAGCCACAGCTGGTGTGGATAGGTCCGTGTTAAAACACACATCATGCTTTAACTTTGCCAAATGTTGCCTGTCTGCAAGGGCTCAAAATAGTGAGTTATTTAAAAACAAAATACAAATCAGGCAACTTGAGATACAGTTTGTATATGAAAAAAGATTCACAAAAACGCCTTAACATTATTTTCTGCAAAGGGGAAAGAATTAATGGGATTACACATCATGCAGAAACCTTTTTGTTGTCCTGTCTAAGAACTCAAACAGATCCACACCTATGGTGCTGTCTAAGAGGGCCTGTATTACCTGATTGTAAAAGTACCTAAATGTGACTAACAATTCCATCCACATAACAAGTGGACTAAACCAACCACAAACAATTAGCCTTGAAAATGTCCATTACCAGGACATGAAGCCTATTCAAATATATATATATATTTTTTAATCACATTGACCTCACTGAGGATTAGATAGTCAATATTTCCACAAGAAAATACATGAAACCACCAAAAGAAGAGAGTTATATTAACAATATGGGCTACTTGTAATCACTTCACACAATGGTGTATAAAATAAAAGTGAAACTAGGTCAGAGATTCAGTCCACTTACTGCATCTCAGGAGGGGGAAACTGCTGAAAGCTTACCTTGTTACAGTGACGGCCAATACCCATTAAAAAGTTGTCTGGCTTGATATCTCTGTGAATGAAGTTCTTTGTGTGCACATACTCGATTCTGCTGATCATCTGTGGGGAAAACGCCGGTCAATCAGCTAACGCAGAACTTCAAAATAGACTGGTCTTCTTAGTCCATTTTCAAACATTTCATAAGAATGAGAAATGTACAAGTAATATTCTCCCTTTGGCAAATAAAGAATTAATGTTTTTTGTTGTTGTAACCAGACAAAGTTAAGCAAAGGGCCAAAGTGGAAGATAAAGAGCGTTGATTAAATTGAGTTTTACCTGGTCTGCGAGCATTAGTACAGTTTTCATTGTGAACCTGCGCGAGCAGAAGTTGAAGAGGTCTTCCAGACTAGGTCCCAGCAGGTCCATCACTAGGACATTGTAGTCCTTTTCTTGGCCATACCACCTGCAAGACAGCACCAGCCATGCATCAATATTCATAATAACCATAAAATGTTATTTCAGTGTTTTCAGTATTTCAGTTGTAAAACTTTACATAGCAATTGCAGAGTTATTTATTAGGCCTATGTAAAATAACCGTTAATGAAACAGTTGTGTGGTCAAAGCTCATATTTCAAAACCAGAGGCAAAAATGTATGTGGAGGTTGAACTTTAGTCTTTAGGACAAAAACTGTTTGTATGGAGGTCATAATAACTCCATCCCAAACCCTAGGACTCCAGTGAGTTATTATAGGAGGCCTCAGCTATCATTAACAGAGATGCCTTTTTTTTTAAGCTGGTCTGACAATAGTTAAATCAGGGCTCTTCAACCCCGTTCCTGGAGAGCTACCATCCTGTAGGTTCACTCCAACCCCAATCTAGCACACCTGATTCTAATAATTAACTGGTTGATAAGTCAAATCAGGTTAGTTACAACTGGGGTTGGAGCAAAAACCTACATGAGGGTAGCTCTCTAGAAACAGGGTTAGAGAGCACAGAGTTAGAGTCGGTCTAATCCTCACAGCTCTGACATTCGAGGTCAAAGAGACTCTCAACACTTCTCCAGTACACTGCCAGGCCAGCAGTCGCCAGGCAACCATCTTGTCCAAGATTCCTCTAAACAAAGAGGTATTGTCTGGGAATGATGTACTGCAAGAGTCGACACAGCCATTTGGCTACTCTGACAGATCTTGTTTGCGGAATTAGTTACGGGTGTGGTTAGTCAATAACACTTTCACAAGACCGTCCATGATGGCAGCAAAGAAAATACACTTTATTCAAAGTAAACAGTTCCAAACTCTGCATTTCTATGAGCTTACACACACTCCCAAGCACAAGCGTAACAGCCAACATGTGGCAGCCAAAAAGTATGGTACTAGAATTTGGTAGGTCTATGCAAAGCTCTTGAATGTTTGGTCAATAGGCTGATGGTCGGCCGAGATTTTTAGTCAAGCAGTGACAAATATATATTTAAAAAATTGTATGGCACGAGACACCTGTCTGATTCAGGTGTGTGAGTGGACTAATCCATTGCCGGGGCAGGGGGTATGGCACACCAGTAGTACATTTACAGTTACTTATCATAAATTATAATCCAGTGTTTGGTTATGGTCATTTCTGTTAATGCATTAAACACATTATTATTACAGTCCCACTGTTGTCATTGTAGGAGTGGACACATTTCTGATTTAAAAGCTCCAGTGATGGTGAGTAAAGAAAGTTATTTTTTCTTTGCCTCAAACAGCAAGTAAACAGTCTGTTTTTACATCCATTGAGAATGACCATAGTTCCTTAACATAGCCTATTTGAAAAATCTTTCCAGCTCTCTCCTTTTACATAACCACTCAGCATGAAAGTGTGTGTGGGGGGAGGAAACATGTCATATTTTGATCCGGAGGAAACGTCATAAAATAGACCTACCTGATTACTTCTTATGCATAGCGCAAATAGCCGACAGCTGTGTCTGTCTGGAGCTCACTGGCATGGGAAACTGAGGTCCCAGAATATTTTATACAATGTTGTAAGTTTGCTAGCAGTAGCTTCTGACTGGACTAAGTTAGTTGATACAATGTTTCTAGTTCCTTGAAAATATTATTTTCCTTCTGTTTAGGCTATATTGATTCATTATTAAATCACAGTGCCTAAAGCATCTGAAAAGCTCAGTAGCCTACATAGATTTGATTTTATTCAAACAGGGTGTCTCTAAAATTTGGGCAATTGAACAGACGACTCTCGGTCGACACTCCTATAGACAGTTCAGATGCAGAACAATTTAAACCTGCCCATCTTTAGAATGGAAAACAAGAATTTAAAAAATCAATATGCTAATGAAGCAAGTGGCGTGACGTCTTGAAGGTAGCATCCTCCTACATTTGAGAATGTCAAATAGAGGGTTGACAGTCAAACAATAGCTTGTGAATACAAAGATAATCCTGGCGGATCTGGGTAAACTCAATTCTTTACTCAGAAAGATATATAATTGTACAGACAATGTACAGTTGCGGCCAAATGTATTGGCACCCGTGCACTTTTCTTAAATAGTTCCATAGTTCTAAAATAAGCAGATTTTTATTTATTTTTTAACAGGAGAAATATGGGCATAATATATCGGTGGAAACTCAGGCTGCTTTAGAGACAATCCAAAATGTAACTACAAAGGAAACTAAATTAAGGAAAGAAACAAGTCATTAACCGATAGGCCTAGCATTTTTTAAAGTGGAATTTTAAAAAGAGCAGCGTTTCATAATCTCAATGGACCCAAGAGAAAATGCATAAGCACAAGACTTCCCTTTGTTGATTATGCTGCGTTCACGTCATGTCGGAAACGAGGAACCTCCGACTTAAAATGAACCAAAGTTATTTGCGTAGAGCTTCCTATTGGTTGATTGTGGGGAGGCTTGTTCAGCAGGTTGTTCTGGCATTGCGTTCCATGAGTTCATTCACGCTCTCAGCTAGTTCCTACAGTAACCTTCACAAACAAACATTCTAAAACTCAATTCAAAAGCACTATACAGCTCCTGATACTACCCACTGAGCCTCAAAGCCTGCACTGCACATTAATGTACAATTCACACTCATGTACCAATAACTCTGAAATGGCCTTTAGCCCTTTGAGGTGCCCAAGTGAAGAAGTCACCTGCCTGGGTAACACCCAGTATCTGCTGGAGGTACCAGCTGATAACCAGCTTTCAGTTGTGCAAATTAGAAATCGCCAACCCCCTACTTACCTACCAACAGCCAATGGCTGGGCATATCCATGAATACTTAACCAACACAAAATGAGTCTTATCTGTACACTGTATGTAGCTAAGTAACAGAATGCAGCTCTAGAGATTAGGTTACCAGTACCACCATGCCTTGGTCAACAAGCATCAACTTAGTTTGAATATACCAACACACAGCCGGCAGTTGGTTAGGTTTCAAGTGGACTTCATCTGTTGATGGTCTTCTTTACTAAAGAGGAAGTTGGGCTCTCTGAGGCAGCAGGCAGCCTAGTGGTTAAGAGCAGTGTGTCCTTGAGCAAGGCACTTAAGTTTAAGCCAGTCTGGATAAGAGCATCTGCTAAATAAATAAATAAAAGTTTGCACAAGCTTCCGAAGCAGGTAATAATGGAATTATTTTCATCTCAATAACTTGGCTCTACAACCCTTGAGTCAATTAAGTGGTACCATTTTTCCAGAATGTTTGCACTTAAGTTTAACCACTGGCTCTAGTCTAATATCCCTTTCATACACAGACCAAAATATGTCTAATATACCACGCCTGCATTTTTATACCAGCCTTTTCAAACATCTGAAAGCAGTAAAAAAAATTTTTTTTTTAAAAAAGGACAAATAAAAGCCACCTAAAGACAAGTCATGATTCCTGCAATTTCATAGACCCTGTAACCAAAATACAAGTACTGCTCTGTGTGAATGGTTCTCTGCTTTTTAGCAGGTCAATTCATAAATTGTGTTGAACACCTCCCTAATTTTAAATGCAAACAGCCGCATGGTTAACCAACACCCCCACTTTGCCAGTTACCCACGATATGTATGCAAGGGGTATGTATAGCTGCAAATAAGCTAAACAAGGGGATGTTTGAAAGAGGGTCATAAACATGGCCTTGTATTGTTTACATGTAACATCACATATTCTGTCTGAAATGGGTATAATTAAGGTCTAATTAAAATGTGATGAAAACAGGAGATGGGGAAAAGCATTGGAGAACTTTCCAGATTAAACCTTCCAACTCTCGTTGTGGAAAGAAAATGTCAGGTGAGTTGCATAACAGAAAGGTCCCTAGACAGGTGCACCAGCCAGATGCTGATGTACCTAAAAACAACTGGCTGAGTACAGAACAGCAGATAAAATAGTGTGGCAGCCCCAACATTTCTAGTCTAAATTGTTCTAGTTGGGTAGTGCATAATATTCAACAATGAATAGTGCATTCGGAAAGTATGTAGACCCCTTTGACTTTTTCCCCACATTGTGTTAGAGAGCCTTTTTCAAAAATGTATTTCATATTTTTCCCCCTCAAGCTACACACAATACTCTATAATGATAAAGCAAAAACAGGTTTAGAAATTTTTGCACATTAGTTAAAAATTAAAACCATAAATCACAACTATTCAGACCCTTTTTACTCAGTACTTTGTTGAATCAATTACAGCTTCAAGTCTTCTTGGGTATGACGCTACAAGCTTGGCACACCTGTATTTGGGGAGTTACTCCCATTCCTCTGTGCAGGTCTTCTCAAGCTCTGTCAGGTTGGATGGAGAGCGTTGCTGCACATTAGGCCACTCAAGAACATTCCAAGACTTGTCCCAAAGCCTGCTTTGTGCTTTGGGTCGTTGTCCTCTTGGACGATGAGCCATCGCCCCAAGTTGGAGGTCCTGAGCGCTCTGGAGCAGGATTTCATCAAGGATCTCCCTATACTGGGCCTCCCGGGTGGCGCAGTGGTCCAAGGCACTGCATCGCAGTGCTAGCTGTGCCACCAGAGACTCTGGGTTAGAGCCCAGGCTCTGTAGCAGCTGGCCACGACCGAGAGGCCCATAGGGCAGTGCGCAATTGGCCTAGCGTTGTCTGGGTTAGGGAGTGTTTGGCCGGCAGGATATCATTGTCTCATCGCGCACTAGCGACTCCTGTGGCGGGCCGGGCGCAATGCACACTGACCAGGTCACTAGGTGTACGTTGTTTCCTCCCGACACATTGGTGCAGCTGGCTTCCGGGTTGGATGCACGCTGTGTTAAGAAGCAATGCGGCTTGGTTGGGTTGTTTCGGAGGACGCATGGCTCTCAACCTTCCCCTCTCCCGAGTCCGTGCGAGAGTTGTAGCGATGACAAGACAGTAACTACCAAAAATAGGATACCACAAAATTGGGGAGATTTTTATTTTAAATTAAAAATACAGATCTCCCTATACTTTTCTCTGTTCATCTTTGACTCGATCAGGACTACTCCCAGCCCATGCCGCTGAAAAAAATCCCCATAGCATTTTGCTGCCACCACACTTCTCCCATTTAAGAATGATGGAGGCCACGGTGTTCTTTCAATAGTGCATTTTTTGGTACCCTTCCCCAGATGTGCCTCGACACAATCCTGTCTAGCTCTATTGACAATTCCTTCAACCTCATGGCTTGGGTTTTGCTGTGACATGCACTGTCAACTGTGGGACCTTAAATAGACAAGCGTGTGCCGTCCCAAATCATGTCCAATCAATTGAAATTACCACAGGTGGAGTCCAATCAAGTTGTAGGATCATCTCAAGGATGATCAATGGAAACAGGATGCACCTGTGCTCAATGTCGACTCTCATAGCAAAGGGTCCGAATACTTGTGTAAATAAAGGTATGTTTATTTTTAATACATTTGAAAACATGTCTAAAAAAACTGTTTTTCCTTTGTCATTATGGGGTATTGTGTGTAGGTTGCTGAGAATATTTATTTATTTAATCCATTTTAGAATAAGGCTGTAATGTAACAAAATGTGGACAAAGTCAAGGGGTCTGAAAACTTTCCAAAGGCACCGTAAATAGGCCTCGTTAGAAGGTGGGGAAAAAAGTTATCCAGAAGGGTCATGGAGGGGCCAGTAGTCTTATCTTATCTTTCTATTAAATCATTCTAAATACCAGAGCCTAATGATCGAGGGCACCCAAGTGGTGCAGCGGTCTGAAGCACTGCATCTCAGTGCAACAGGCATCACTACAGCCCCTGGTTCGAAACCAGGCTGCAAAGTTTTTTAGGGCGGCGTTCACAATCTCATATATGGTATGTTATCCATTCATGCTTTTATATGTTCTATTTACACTACCGGTCAAAAGTTTTAGAACACCTACTCATTCAAGGGTTTCTTTATTTTTACTATTTTCTACATTGTAGCATAATAATGAAGACATCAAAACTATGAAATAACACATTTGGAATCATGTAGTAACCAAAAAAAGTGTTAAACAAATCCAAATATATTTGAGATTCTTCCAATAGCCACCCATTTGCCTTGAGCATTGCACACTCTTAGCATTCTCTCAACCAGCTTCATGGGAAAGACACCTGTAATGCCTTTCAATTAACAGGTGTGCCTTGTTAAAAGTTCATTTGTGGAATATCTTTCATTCTTAATGCGTTTGAGTCAATCAGTTGTGTGGTGACATGGTAGTGGGTACAAAAGATAGCCCTATTTGGGAAAAGACCAAGTCCATATTATGGCAAGAACAGCTCAAATAAGCAAACAGAAATGACAGTCCATCATTACTTTAAGACATGGTCAGTCAATACAGAAAATTAAGAACTTTGAAAGTTTCTTCAAGTGCAGTCACAAAAACCATCAAGCACCATGATGAAACTGGCTCTCATAAGGACCGCCACAGGAATGGAAGACCCGGAGTTCATTAGAGTTACCAGTCTCAGAAATTGTAGCCCAAATAAATGCTTCAGAGTACAAGTAACAAACACATCTCAACATCAACTGTTCAGAGACTATGAATCAGGCCTTCATGGTCAAATTGCTGCAAAGAAACCACAACTAAAGGACACCAATAAGAAGAGACTTGCTTGGGCCAAGAAACGAGAAATGGACATTAGACTGGTGGAAAATTGTCCTTTGGTCTAGAGTCCAAATCGGAGATTCTTGGTTCCAACCACCGTGTCTTTGTGAGAAGCACTGTGGGTGAACGGATTATCTCCACATGTTTATTTCCCACCGTAAAGCATGGAGGAGATGGTGTGATGGTGCTTTGCTGGTGACACTGATTTATTTAAAATTCAAGGCACACTTAACCAGCAAGGCTACCACAGCATTCTGCAGTGAAACACCATCTCATCTGGTTTGGGCTTAGTGGGACTATCATTTGTTTTTCAACAGGACAATGACCCAACACACCTACAGGCTGTGTAAGGGCTATTCTACCAAGGAGAGTGATGGAGTGCTGCGTCAGATGATCAGGCCTCCACAATCCCCCAACCAAATTGAGATGGTTTGGGATGAGTCGGACCGCAGAGTGAAGGAAAAGCAGCCAACAAGTGCTCAGCATATGTGGGAACTCCTTCAAGACTGTTGGAAAAGCATTCCTGGTGGAGCTGGTTGAGAGAATGCCAAGAGTGTGCAAGGTTAGGCTCAAACATTAAAATATTCCACAAAATAACATTTAAGAAGGCACACCCGTTAATTGAAATGCACTCCAGGTGACTATCCCATGAAGCTGGTTGAGAGAATGCCAAGCGTGTGCAAAGCTGTCATCAAGGCAAAGGGAGGCTATTTGAAGAATCTCAACTATAACATTGATTTATTTAACACTTTTTTGATTACGACATGATTCTATTTGTGTTATTTCATAGTTGATGTCTTCACTATTATTCTACAATGTAGAAAATAGTAAAAATAAGGAAAAACCCTTGAATGAAGTTCTAAAACTTTTGACCAGTAGAGTTTCTGTAAATTACCCAATGATATCAAGCCACACCCAGCCATGATTACAGACACCTGTGTTTCCCTCGAAACTATATAAACTAGTGACCCGCAGTGTTCGTCATTATACCCTGATGAAGACAAGCTTGTCTGTTGAAATGTTGGTTATTAAATTATATATATTTTTTTAATTAAAAACCCATTGGAGGTTAAAAGCATATTTTACAAGGTGACCTGGCAAGAAAGCAAAAGGGAAATAGCAATGTGTACATAAATGACAGAAAATTACAGAATATACTCGTAAAAAAACGGTCACAAGTCGCAGATACAATTGAAGATTAGAAACAACTGCAGCTATCACAAACAGTGTTGCCTGTTTTTAGACTGATCGACAAGGGCACTAAATCTCCCAACTTGAATATATTTTGAAGCATGTTCCAGGATGGGGGCCTCGCCAAAGCAGGTGTGCGTTTCTTTCGCCTCCACACAATCTTAAAATAGCCACATACATATTCCACATTTCCCTACATTCAGTACTCTACTGAATATAGGAGAAATGTGCAATATGTATGTGGCTATTTGAGAAGTACACAATGTGTACGTTGGGTAAGGTTTAATGCATGTATTATGCTGAATGTGTAATGTACAGTGTATTTTGTAAACGGCAGTACTGTGTCCAAGAATTTTCACCTTGGGGACATTAAAGTTGATCCTATCATCTTTGATGGCTTTAGTATCCTTATGCCCCTTTTCCAAGTCAAATGCAAACAAGTGGTGTATCTTGTCACAACACCATAAAACAATTGTGTATCACTGATAATATCGATAAATTATAAGTCAAATGGGTAATTGAGCCTAACTCAGTTGTTTTAAACATGCACAGCCAGTTTACAGCCTGCCTGCCTCGATTATTAATTTCACCAATGTGTCAGTGAACTAACCCATTACCCAAGTTATAATCTACATATTGCCCTATAACCCATGAAATTAAAATAAACTAATTGTAGGTGTTTAATGAGAGCGAGATATGGTCCTACTTCAGCGTTTAAGTCACCTTGAGACAAAAGCAATTGGCCCAGATAGCTAGTTGTTTTCGCTAGTAGTGCTGAGCCGCCATTTCCTAACAGGGAAGGAAGACATGTTGGAACAAACAATAAAAGAGGAGCGGCCATTTCCAGCACACCGATTTTTTTTTCGTGGCCTGGTGATTTTTTTGCACGTTAAAACTAGAGCAGTGAACACACATTGTGAAAATATACATGGCTCATGAAGGATTGGTCATTAGAATAATATTAACGTTAAAAGGGAATGTATAGGTGGAACGTTTACATAAGCAAAGATCAAGGAAAATCAGGAAGCCTTGGCGATTAAAGCTAACTAATGCCAGCTAACTAGCTTAACTTACCAACTACAACTGGCATATGGAAGTAAACCAGACATGTTTGCATGAGAAATGTAACTGTACAAATATTGTATAATTAGCTATGACTTTTCTCCACATACATTTCCGATATTAAATTGTCCAAAATAATGAATACGTATATTACCTTATGTGTGGGATTCCAACTCCTCCTTGTAATATTTTGTACAGTTTGCTTTCATATAACAACTGTGGGTGTCTGGCTTTCTGAGATTCCAATTTTACAGCTACCTCCTGTAAAACAAAATGATCAGTAAGTTAGCTAACGTAGTAGTCCACCGAGTTAGTAACACTTTAGACTAGCCACGTTAGCTAGGCAGCGTTTAGTTATTAACGTCACAGATGCATAGTCTATCGTAATTTACTAACTAGGTACAACAAACGTGTTATTTCTAAGAAACGAACGTTATGTAGTCCGTTACACGTTTTAGTGTGGCCAATATCGACAAGTATCTTAGATGACAGTTAGCTAGCTAGGCTAATGTTAACTGGGTATTCATTGAGCATCGTTGGCAAATATTTCAGCTAACTTAGCTAGCTAACGTTAGGAAGGCTAACTAAGCAATCTTCTGTTCAATCTCGGAGTCGGCTTGGCTGTTGGTTAACACAGCGAACACTATGTTAAGCACTAGTTAAATGTGTATTACCTCTCCATTTGTGATGTTGATCGCCAGGTATATGTCACCAAATGATCCAGATCCAATTTTTCTGACAAGTTTGTATTTTCCACCAACAATGAATTCGGCTTTTGAGCCGCTGCTGCTTGCCATATCCTCAAAATCACGAGCAACCCCAATCAGTTTAAAATAGTATTCTCTGGGACTGCTCCGTCGGTTCCCCTACTCGGCCAGCTCGTTATCAGAACATATCGTGAACATACAATCCTGGTTGGTCGTGGGCTATGTACTTGAAACAATAATGTTAGCGAACTAGGACAGACTTTGTTTATTCTCATGCGATATTCACAAGCTAGCTAGTAAAAAAACATACAAAATAAACCCAACACATATCACGAAAAAGGCCAAACAATTATTCTGAAAACACTTCTAATGTGCCGTGTTAGTCCGTCGCCCAGTGCCTCGTCGCTAGCCTGCTAGCGTCGAGCTATCGAAATGACACCAGTGGTACTGCGAAGCCTGGTTCGATAATCTGTTTGTACCACCTCCGCGAGAGGGGAAATATTGTTCTTGTTTGTCAAATTTTCGATGAAAGTTACAGCTTTTATGTGGTTCTCCTTTGTTCGTATTATATTTTACGGAAACCTAGGGTCGCTGCTTTCCTTCAAAGCGCAACCCACTCACTCCGCCATTTTCTTGTCACTACTCCACAAAAATTCACTGTCCGTCTCGAGGTGATTCTAGCTAGCTTAGCTTCAGAACAAGGCGCAGGCGGGCGCGAGGAACACTGGGGGGCGCGAGCGCAGAGGACGCCTTGTGACGTTTTGAATTTGCGCTTACGAAAGAGAGCCTTGCCTAGTAAGTGCGCGTGAGAAAAATAAAGAAACAGTTTAGCATATTACAACGTTCAATGTATGCATTGTAATTAGTGTGCAAGATATCAAGTACTTTCCACTGATGTTTTCAGATCAAAAGCCGCGCTCTACCTTTTCATTTAATGTTCGGGACACATTTCAAATCTAAGCGAATGTTATGTCATGGATCATATAGCCAAAGCCTATGCGTTTGGGACTTGGCATTAGAGAACCCATTTTTAACAAATGTCGGTTTAATTTTGGTGACAGTTATTTCTACATAGGCTACTATATTGACCGCGTCATTGTAATAAGTGTCACCAGTGTTACAGCGGTTCACTGGTGCCATCTATTGCCTCACTGATTCACAGATCTTTTTCGTGAAAAAAAATCCTAGCCTGTTTGACATTATCCTCCCTCTTAACACTTATTAGGTTGTATTCTCCTGCCCAGACATTGCTGACGCATACCATATTTTACAACGCCTGGATAGGTATTTTACATATCAGCTAGGTATTTTCAGCTAATCACATAAATTATAGCAATCTGGTGCCGTTGAGAAAGTTAAACAAGGAACAGTCATTTGTGTTGGTAATATTATTTCTAGTCAAGAGCACATCTAGAAAACAATAAGGTCTTTAAAGAAGTGGAATTTATGGAAGCCCCCCAAAAAAAAAAAAAAAAAAATCTGACTAGGAGTTATGCAATAGTAAATCATAATTATGAGATAGTAAGTCATTATGGGATAGTCAGTCATAATAAGGAGATAGTAAGTCATAATTATGAAATTGTAAGTCATTATTATGAGATATAAAGTAATTATGAGATAGCAAGTCATTATGAGAAAGTAAGTCATAATTATTAGATATGTAAGTCATAATAATGGATTACTAAGTCATAATTATGAGATACTAAGTTATTGTTGTGAGAAAGTAAGTCATTATTGTGAGATAGTAAGTCATAATTATGAGATATGTAAGTCATAATAATGAGATACTATGTCCTAATTAAGAAATACAAAGTCATTATTATGTGATATAAAGTCATAATTATGAGATAGTAAGTCATATTTATGAGCTAGTGATAATAATGAGATAGTAAGTCATAATTATGAGATTGTAAATCCTATTATTAGAGATAAAGTCATAATTACGAGATAGTAAGTCATAATAATGAGATTGTAAGTCATTATTATGAGATTTAAAGTCATAATTATGAGATAGTAAGTCATATTTATGATATAGCGATAAAAATGAGATACTATTTTTATTTATTTATTTCACCTTTATTTAACCAGGCAGGCAAGTTGAGAACAAGTTCTCATTTACAATTGCGACCTGGCCAAGATAAAGCAAAGCAGTTCGACACATACAACAACACAGAGTTACACATGGAGTAAAACAAACATACAGTCAATAATACAGTAGAAAAATAAGTCTATATACAATGTGAGCAAGTGAGGTGAGATAAGGGAGGTAAAGGCAAAAAAAAATGCCATGGTAGCAAAGTAAATACAATATAGCAAGTAAAACACTGGAATGGTTGATTTGCAGTGGAAGAATGTGCAAAGTAGAGATAGAAATAATGGGGTGCAAAGGAGCTAAATAAATTAATAAAGTAGGGAAAGAGGTAGTTGTTTGGGCTAAATTATAGATGGGCTATGTACAGGTGCAGTAATCTGTGAGCTACTGTGACAGCTGGTGCTTAAAGCTAGTGAGGGAGATAAGTGTTTCCAGTTTCAGAGATTTTTGTAGTTCGTTCCAGTCATGGGCAGCAGAGAACTGGAAGGAGAGGCGGCCAAAGGAAGAATTGGTTTTGGGGGTGACCAGAGAGATATACCCGCTGGAGCGCGTGCTACAGGTGGGTGCTGCTATGGTGACCAGCGAGCTGAGATAAGGGGGGACTTTACCTAGCAGGGTCTTGTAGATGACCTGGAGTCAGTGGGTTTGGCGACGAGTATGAAGCGAGTGCCAGCCAATGAGAGTGTACAGGTCGCAGTGGTGGGTAGTATATGGGGCTTTGGTGACAAAACTGATGGCACTGTGATAGACTGCATCCAATTTATTGAGTAGGGTATTGGAGGCTATTTTGTAAATGACATCGCCAAAGTCGATGATTGGTAGGATGGTCAGTTTTACAAGGGTATGTTTGGTAGCATGAGTGAAGGATGCTTTGTTGCGAAATAGGAAGCCAATTCTAGATTTAACTTTGGATTGGATATGTTTGATGTGAGTCTGGAAGGAGAGTTTACAGTCTAACCAGACACCTAGGTATTTGTAGTTGTCCACATATTCTAAGTCAGAGCCGTCCAGGGTAGTGATGTTGGACAGGCGGGCAGGTGCAGGCAGCGATCGGTTGAAGAGCATGCATTTAGTTTGACATGTATTTTAGAGCAATTGGTGGCCACGGAAGGAGAGTTGTTTGGCATTGAAGCTCGTCTGGAGGGTTGTTAACACAGTGTCTAAAGAAGGGCCAGAAGTATACAGAAGGGTGTCGTCTGTGTAGAGATGGATCAGAGAATCACCAGCAGCAAGAGTGACATCATTGATGTATACAGAGAAGAGAGTCGGTCCAAGAATTGAACCCTGTGGCACCCCCATAGAGACAGCCAGAGGCCCGGACGACAGACCCTCCGATTTGACACACTGAACTCTATCAGAGAAGTAGTTGGTGAAGCAGGCGAGGCAATCATTTGAGAAACCAAGGCTGTCGAGTCTGCCGATGAGGATGTGGTGATTGACAGAGTCGAAAGCCTTGGCCAGGTCAAGGAATACGGCTGCACAGTATTGTTTCTTATCGATGGCGGTTAAGATATCGTTTAGGACCTTGAGCGTGGCTGAGGTGCACCCATGACCAGCTCTGAAACCAGATTGCATAGCGAAAGCCAAGTTTGTTGACTTGGCTTTTGAAGACCATAGAATGGCAGGGTAGGATTGATATAGGTCTGTAGCAGTTTGGGTCAAGAGTGTCCCCCCCCTTTGAAGTGGGGATGACCGCAGCTGCTTTCCAATCTTTGGGAATCTCAAACGACACGAAAGAGAGGTTGAACAGGCTAGTAATTGGGGTGGAAACAATTTCGGCAGATCATTTTAGAAAGAAAGGGTCCAGATTGTCTAGCCCGGCTGATTTGTAGGGGTCCAGATTTTGCAGCTCTTTCAGAACATCAGCTGACTGGATTTGGGAGAAGGAGAAATGGGGAAGGCTTGGGCGAGTTGCTGTGGGGGGTGCCGTGCTGTTGACCGGGGTAGGGGTAGCCAGGTGGAAAGCATGGCCAGCCGTAGAAAAATGCTTATTGAAATTGTCAATTATAGTGGATTTATCGGTGGTGACAGTTTTTCCTATCTTCAGGGCAGTGGGCAGCTGGGAGGAGGTGTTCTTATTCTCCATGGACTTTACAGTGTCCCAGAACTTTTTTGAGTTTGTGTTGCAGGAAGCAAATTTCTGCTTGAAAAAGCTAGCCTTGGTTTTTCTAACTGCCTGTGTATATTGGTTTCTAGCTTCCCTGAAAAGTTGCATATCACGGGGGCTGTTCGATGCTAATGCAGAACGCCATAGGATGTTTTTGTGTTGGTTAAGGGTAGTCAGGTCTGGAGAGAACCAAGGGCTATATCTGTTCCTGGTTCTAAATTTCTAGAATGGGGCATGCTTATTTAAGATGGTGAGGAAGGCATTTAAAAAAAATTACCAGGCATCCTCTACTGACGGGATGAGATCAATATGCTTCCAGTAAGTCATAATTATTAGATATGTAGGTCATAATAATTAAATACCATGTCATAATTATGAGATAATAAGTCATATGAGATAGTGATAATAATGATATTGTAAGTCATGCGATACTAAGTCATTATAGTTATGTGATAGTAAGTAAAATCAATCAAATCAAATTTGTCACATGCTTCGTTACAACAGGTGTAGACTAACAGTGAAATGCGTACTTATGGGCCTTTCCCTACCATGCAGAGAGAAAAAAAGAGAAACAATAGAAAAATAGAGAAATAATAACACAAGGAATAAATACACAATGAGTAACAATAACTTGGCTATATACACGAGGTACCAGTGCCGAGTCGATGTGCAGGGGTACGAGGTAATTAAGGTAATGTTGTCACGCCCTGACCTGAGTATTCTTTGTTTTCTTTATTGTTTTGGTTAGGTCAGGGTGTGACATGGGTGATGTATGTGTTTTTGTACTGTCTAGGGGTTTTGTAGGTTTATAGGGTTGTTTATCATCTAGGTGTTTATATATGTCTATGGTTGCCTAGATTGGTTCTCAATTAGAGGCAGGTGTTTATCGTTGTCTCTGATTGGGAATCATATTTAGGCAGCCATCTTCTTTGGGTATTTCGTGGGTTATTGTCTATGTCTATTTGCCTGTACTAGTATTATTCGTTCGGTTTGTTGTTTTGTAAGTTTTTTTAGTGTCCGTCTTTATTAAAAGTAATATGTATTCATATCATGCTGCGCCTTGGTCTCCTCCATACGACGAACGTGACAAATGTAGATATGTACAATGCCTTCAGAAAGTTGGTTCTATTCACATCACTTTACTTTTTTCACATTTTGTTGTGTTACAGCCTGAATTTCAAATGGATTAAATTGAGATTCTGTGTCACTGGCCTACACACAATACCCCATAATGTCAAAATGGAATTATGTTTTTTAATTTTTTACAAATTGATAAATGAAAAGCTGGAATGTTTTGAGTCAAAAAAAACTTATGGCAAGCCTAAATAAGTTGATTAGTAAAAATGTGCTTAACAAGTCACATAAGTTACATGGACTCTGTGTGCAATAATAGTTTGACATGATTTTTTATGACTACCTCCTCTCTGTACCCCCCCACATATAATTATCTGTAAGATCCCTCAGTCAAGCAGTGAATTTCAAACAGATTTAACCACAAAGACCAGAGAGGTTTTCCAATGCCTCGCAAAGAAGAGCACCTAGTGATAGGAGCACCCCCTCAAAGCCTGGTTCCTCTCTAGGTTTCTTCCTAGGTTCTGGCATTTCTAGGGAGTTTTTCCTAGCCACCGTGCTTCTACACTTGCATTGCTTGCTGTTTGGGGTTTTAGGCTGGGTTTCTCTCCAGCACTTTGTGACATCAGCTGATGTAAGAAGGGCTTTAAAAATACATGTTGATTGATTGATTGATTGATTGGGTAAAAATAAAAAAGCAGACATTAAATATCCATTTGAGCATGGTGAAGTTATTAATTACACTTTGGATGGTGTAGCAATACACCCAGTCACTACAAAGATACAGGTGTCCTTCCTAACTCAGTCGCCGGAGAGGAAGAAAACCGCACAGGGATTTCACCATGAGCCCAATGGTGACTTTAAAACAGTTTTTGAGTTTAATGGCTGTAATAGGAGAAAACTGAGGATGCATCAACAACATTGTAGTTACTCCACAATAATAACCTAAATGAGAGAGTGAAAAGAAGAAAGCCTGTATATAATAAAAGTATACATAAAATGCATTCTGTTTGCAAAAAGGCATTCAAGTAAAACTGAATACAAAGCATCATGTTTGGGGAAAATCCAAGACAACACATCACTGAGTACCACTCTTCATATTTTCAAGAATGGTGGTGGCTGCATCATGTTATGGATATGCTTGTCATTGGCAAGGATAGGAAATGGAATAGAGCTAAGTACAGGCAAAATCTGGTTGAGTCTGCTTTTCAACAGACACTGGGGGACAAAGTCACAATTCAGCAGGACAATAACCTAAAACACAAGGCCAAAATTACACTGGAGTGGCTTACAATATCAAGACAACATTGAATGTTCCTGAGTGGCCAAGTTACAGTTTTGACATAAATTGGCTTGAAAATCTATAGCAATACTTGGAAATGGCTGTGATCAACAATCAACTTGACAAAGCTTGAAGAATAAAAATTAAATAATAATGAGCAAATATTGTACAATCCTGGTGTGCAAAGCTCTTACAGACTTACCCAGAAAGATTCACAGCTGTAATCGCTGCCAAAGGTGATTCTCACATGTATTCACTTAGGAGTGTAAATATTTAATTAAATGAGATATTTCTCTATTTAATTTAGATTTTTTTTTTTAAATGTCTGAAAACATGTTCTTAGACATTTTTTGATTTTCTTTCAAAATGATGTAGACAAATATCTAATTTAATGAAGTATTTACACTTCTGGTATTATGGGGTATTGTGTGTAGATGGGTGAGACAAAAATGTATTTAATCCAATGAGCATAAAAATATCTATTTGCATAAGGAATTGGCAACTCTTTCTCATTCTGAGAAATAATCATCTTCCTATCCAGGCAGGCCACTTGATTTCAACATCTAAACAAAGTGAACAGGCTGTTGTTCAAACAGTTAGATATAGACAGGAAGGTGTATTCATTGTTAGCAAGCAAATAGATCCACGTTGGCTAGACTTTAAATATAAAGACTAACTGGCTACTCACTAGCAGTGGACTTGTGCTTAAGAGACCTATGTTCATTTTCTATATGGATGTGCATTGTGCATGGTTCTGGTTAGATTTGTAACAAAAACTGCATTTTCATAGACAGACTTGAAAGCCAGATCAATGATTATTGCAAACAAATTATTTTGATAAAATAATTAAATTATTAGTGGGTCTTATGGTTGAAGGCTTATGTTTAGCCTAGGTATCATTTTATAAGCCCTGAATTCATTAGATTATTCCTGACTGTTTGAAATGCAGTGTATTGACCTTCAATTGTGCAACAAAGCTTAGACAAAGTTAGATATGATTTATAGGCCACAGTGCCCAGCCCTACTTGGGTGGCTGGAGTCTTTGACCATTTTTAGGCCCTTCCTCTGACACCGCCTGGTATAGAGATCCTGGATGGCAGGGAGCTCAGTCCCAGTGATGCAATGGGCCATACGTACTACCCCCTGTAGTGCCTTGCGGTTGGATGCCAAGCAGTTCCCATAGCAAGCAGTGATGCAGCCAGTCAAGATGCTCTCTGTGGTGCAGCAGTAAAACTTTCTGAGGATCTGAGGGCTCATGCCAAATCTTTTCAGCCTCCTGAGGGGAAAGAGGCGTTGTCGTGTCCTCTTCATGACAGTGTTGGTGTGTGTGGACCTTGATAATTCCTTAGTGATATGGACACAGAGGAACTTAAAGTGCTCGACATGCTCCACTACAGCCCTGTCAATGTGGATGGGGCCGTGCTCAGCCATTCTGTAGTCTACGATCAGCTCCTTTGTCTTGGAGTGCAATAGAGATTGCTTCATCTGGGGATCTGTTAGGGCGGTATGTAAATTGGAGTGGGTCCAGGGTGTCTGAGATTATGGGGTTGATGTGAGCCATGACCAGCTTTTCAAAGCATTTCATGGCTACAGATGTGAGTGCTACGGGGCAATAGTTATTTAAACAGGCTACCTTGATATTCTTAGGCACAGGGACTATGGTGGTCTGCTTAAAACATGTAGGTACTACAGACTGGTTCAAGGAGAGAATGAAAATGTCAGTGAAGACACTTGCCAGTTGGTCAGTGCATGCTCTGAGTACGCGTTTCTGGTAATCAGTTTGGCTTTGTGGCCTTGTGAATGTTAACCTGTTTACAGGTCTTACTCACATCGGCTACAGAGAGCGTGATCACACAGTCGTCCGGAACAGCTGGTGCTCTCATGCATGGTTCAGTGTTGCTAGCCTCGTAGCAGCATAGAAGGTATTTAGCTTGTCTGGTAGACTCGCATTCCTGGACAGCTCTCCGGCTGAGTTTCCCTTTATAATCCATAATAGTTTGCAAGCCCTGTATTTGTATTTTATAGGGATCCCCAATAGTTCCTGCTAAGGCAGCAGCTACTCTTCCTGCGGTCCAAACACATTAAGACACTTATATTACACATAAAACAAAACATAAAACAGTACATCATATAACACTGTCACACCACCACATATCTACAACACAAAATGTATGTGTGAATATGCGTGTATCTGTACCTGTGTGTGTGTTTCTTCACAGTCCTTGTTGTTCCATAAGGTGTTTTTTTAATCTGTTTTTGAAATCTGGAGGCGTGGAGGCGCTGGAGGGACTCCCTGTCTCTCCCAGCGGTCCATAGTCTGGACGACACGGTTCATCACAGCGCCGAGATGGTGAAGCATCGCCGCGTGCTCCCGGACGTGCTCCTCTACCCCCACGACGGGGGCACCCGCTCCTGTTGACTCCATTGATGGGTGTGGAATTCTGTAACGGGGTGAGTGACTGGTTTCCGGGAAGTCAGGCGCAGGAGAGCAGAGATGGGTGATAACCGGAGAACTTTAATTTACACCCTGGCCCAAAGGCACAGGCGAGGCAGCACAAAGCACAACCACGGTAACATGAATCGGATTAAACAAGACAAACAAACCTAGGTTTGAAACAAACCTAGCGCAAGCCAGCCTGTAGCGTAACACCCCACACAAAAAACAATTCCACACACAGACATGGGGGAAACAGAGGGTAATATACATTTAGTCTGATGAGGGAATGTGAACCAGGTGTGCGAGAAAACAAGACAAAACAAATGGAAAATGAAAGGTGGAGCGGCGATGGATAGAAGACCGGTGACATCGAACGCCGTCTGAACAAGGAGAGGGACCGACTTCGGTGGAAGTCGGGACATTAGCCCAAAATATTTCTAAAACTTAAAGAATTGTATTTGTAAGAAAACACTCACTAAACCCTAAACCTCAACTAAATATTGTAATACATAATGTGGAAATTGAGCAAGTTGAGATGACTAAACTGCTTGGAGTAACCCTAGATTGTACACTGTCATGGCTAAAACATATTGATGCAATAGTAGCTAAGATGGGGAGAAGTCTGTCTATAATAAAGCGATGCTCTGCCTTCTTAACAACACTATCAACAAGGCAGGTCCTACAGGCCCTAGTTTTGTCATACCTTGACTACTGTTCAGTTGTGTGGTCAGGTGCTACAGAAAATAACTTAGGAAAATTGCAATTGGCTCAGAACAGGGCAGCACGGCTGGCCCTTGGATGTACACAGAGAGCTAATATTAATACTATGCATGTCAGTCTCTCCTGGGTGAAAGTGGAGGAGAGATTGACTTCATCATTACTTTTATTTATGAGAGATATTGACATGTTGAATACACGAACTGTCTGTCTAAACTACTTGCACACAGCTCAGACACCCATGCATACCCCACAAGACATCCCACAAGAGGTCTCTTCACAGTCCCCAAGTCCAGAACAGACTATGGGAGGCACAAAGTACTGCATAGAGCAATGACTACATGGAACTCTATTCCACATCAAGTTACTGACACAAGCAGGTAAATTAGATTTCAAAAACAGATTAAAAAAAAAACCTCATGGAACAGCGGGGACTGTGAAGCAACACAAACATTGGCACAGACACATGCATAAACACAGACAAACACACACACACACGATAACAGACGCACTATACATACACATGGATTTAGTACTGTACTGTAGATACAGTATGTTGTAGTGGTGGATTAGGGGCCTGAGGGCACATAGTGTGTTGTGAAATCTGTGAATGTATTGTAATGTTTTTAAAATGGTATAAACTGCCTTAATTTAGCTGGAACACAGGAAGAGTAGCTGCTGCTTTGCCAGCAGCTAATGGTAATCCATAATAAATACAAATACACACGCACCCTCCCTTGAGCTTTACCAACTCTGCCGTTCTGTGAGGCCGATGTAAAGAAAAAACAGCTAGATTTATATTTACCATTTTCTTGTTCAGCCACAACTCAGAGAAACATAGGATATTATAGTTCTTCAGATCACGTTGATAGGATAGTCTTGAATGGAGCTCATACAGATATGTAAGTCATAATAATGAGATAGTAAGACACTATTAAGAGATACAGTATATAAGTCATGATTATGAGAGTAGTAATGACTGCTCTTCCCCTCCCTAAAATGGGCTCAGTGTGAGGTGTATGAAGGTGGCATGTGCTCCAGAGAGAAAAAGTAATTATAAAACCTTTGGGTTATTTACCTTGTGTAAATAGGGTTTCTGAGAGAGTATTATTCCTTTTATACCTATCCTACTATGTGCTGTAATGTAAGTATGAAGCACAAGGGTGAGGTTATTTACCTGCAGTAAATAAAGCTCAGAGAGAATTATTCCTTTTATACCTATCCTACTATGTGCTGAAATGTAAGTATGAATCACAAGGGTGAGGTTATTTACCTGCAGTAAATAAAGCTTCAGAGAGAATGATTCCCTATATAATATAGATGATTGATGCTGTCTTTTAGGCTATTTCAATCACTAGGAAACACTGGCAAAGTGATGCCAGACCACACAGAAAGGTGAGGCAATATGTCAAAAAGAAAAAATTCCCCAGAAGTCTGAGAAAATAAGATGATGAAGCAGGTGCTAGATGCACCTAGAAACCTAGAATCAATGATACTGACCTTCAAACCTTACCCCAGTTTCGGTGAGGTAACTTTAGAACCATGTTCTAGAAACATTTTCCCTATCACCAAAGGGACCACTGACGCACATATCTATTTTATGTATTGACTGTGGCTAGAAATTCGGTAGGGTGATTAAAAAAATGAAAACATATTTTGGGATAGAGACACATCATGAGCGGTCCTTTAACCGATACATTTTATTCTGATCAACCATGCTTAAATAAACAGTAAACAAATAACTTATAGACATAATAATAATTTGTTAAAAAACATCAAATCATTAGATAAATCTTGTAATTTAAGAGAAAGAGTGTAGACTCAGTATTACGCTCATTAATCCTTGAGGTTTCTGTTAAGCATTGTACATTCAATCATGCTCTTTTGAATTGAAGGTACCACATTCCATTTATTTTTCACAGGCTCAACTGTAAGCATGTCCTGGTCAAGCATGGAGGAGTGTTTGAGGCATAACAAGAAGACACAGTCGATAACGTGGCACACAACCATTGGTTAATGCATGCAATGTCTGAGCAGGGAAATAAGACAGGGCCTGCAGTCCAAACATGTTATTTTTGACCCCTCAGCCGGATGCAGTTTGACTGCCATCTGAAGTGGAGGTGCATTTCACTAACGTTACCCCCTCAGCTCTCGATTCAGCTTGAGGTAGCGAGTGAAGAACCATGATCACTTGTGGGGTTGATATGACCCACAATTCAATGCAAACTGTACTCATACTTCGGTGGCTGAAGCATATGACGGCTGCATTTTCGGCATGTCAGACAAAATTATGAAGCTAGCTTAACCCTTGTACTGTCTTAAAGGTAAAAAATATGACCCACCACTATGTTTAACAGCAAAGAAACCCCCCTAAATTATATTTTTTCAACTTGAAATGTATGACTTTTCCTAGTGACTCGAAAAAGTTAAACATCTCCTTTGTACATATTTCCATGAAAGCTGTACACCACCAGGTTACAAAGACTGTCTTAGGGCCATTTTTGACCAGGCAGTTATAAAACCATTTACACACCACTAAAACCACAAAGACACACACACACACACACACACACACACACACACACACACACACACACACACACACACACACACACACACACACACACACACACACACACACACAAACAATGAGGCATTTAGATTATGTGTGCTACTGATTGAACTCAGTCAGCAGCTCCTGAAGAGGAAGATCACCATGGTCTGCAAAGTTAGAAAGAAGCCTGAGCTCACCCCTGTACTCCTCACAACAAGTGGGAGAGAGGCCTTCTCATCAAAGTTTGCCTTCACCCACACCACCACTCTACTTTCTTACCTCCCATTGAGGAACAAGAATGTGGTCCTCCTGAGCACACTGCACAAAACGGCTGAGATTAGTGATCGTGAGGACAGGAAGCCAGTCATCATCCTGGACTACAACCACAACAAAGGAGGCATAGACAACCTGGACAAGGTGATTGGAACGTGCAGCTGCAGGAGGATGACTGCCCGCTGGCCCCTGGTCATCTTCCATAACATCATTGATGTGTCCTCATATAATGCCTTAGTGATATGGAACAAGATCAACCCTACCTGGATGCCTGATAAGTGGAACAAGACGAGGGTGGAGCAGCTGGGAAAGGCACTTGTAACCTCACACATTCAAAGAAGGGAGCCCCTCGCCCGCACAGCAGCCTCTGCAGAGCTTGTGAAAGCTGTTCAGGGGGCTGAATCTTGTCCTGATCCACCTAAGGCTGCAGCTGGGGCAGGCAAGAGGAGGAGATGCCAATTTTGCCCCCCAAAGAAGGACTGTAAAACAAATACTGTGTGCTGTACATGTGAGAAATACATCTGCAAAGTCCATGCACACACACTTGCATACTGTCCTACATGTGCTAATTAGAGTTGATTGATTTATGTTCTTCACGTTATAGTTTTGTAACTATTATCTTATTTATTCTTATTTATTGTTGTTGTTTATACACCTTGTGGGTGGGGGCAATGATTCAAAAAATGGGAGAAAACTAGTATTTTGTAGTTGAATTCCTCATTGTACAGTATATAAGAATATATCATGATGTTGCCAAAAAAGTTCAAGACTGTTATTGTCATTGCACATTTCTGCTACTTTCTTAGGCTATACAAGTGCTATTGCTTGCAGTAGCTTTATAAATAATAATAATAATAATAAACAATTATTACAATAACTATAACAGGTGTGTTGTAATAATAATGAGTGCTGTCCACTGATTAAATGCAGTCTTTCTGCATTGTGAAGAGGGAAAACCCAGATATTCACAACGTTTGTGATGAATGACAGATTGTTTCTTCATGCAAAATAGATTTGGGGTTTAAAATTCAATTAAAAGCTGCTTTATTTTAGAGGTTTAGTGAAGGCGGGTCATCTTTGACCGTTAGGACAAGGGGACTATACAGAATGAAAAACTACACAAGGGTTAATAAAAAATATATATAGATGACATTGATTTTAGCATTGGCAAATTGGCTTAGTCTGGTAGTGAGGAACCTATAAAACCTAACTAGCTTCAAATTTATTGGAATAAATGACCAAACTATAAAACTAGCTAGCCAGCTATGGGTAAATGTAGCATGCTAGCTACCTGACAGGAGTGCTAGCTAGCTATGTTACCTTACTAGGTACATTCATAGCTTTAGGTTGGTTGTTTTTAAGCTCAATTTCAAGATTTCCACCAAGGCCTTTGTTTCTCAATCAAACTGTCCACTTAGGAAGCAACACTGATTGACAATAAATTTCACATGCTGTTGTCCAAATGGAATAGACAACAGTTGGAAATTATAGGCAATTAGCAAGACACCCCGAATAAAGTAGTGGTTCTGCAGGTGGTGACCATAGACCACTTCTCAGTTCCTATGCTTCCTGGCTGATGTTTTGGTCACTTTTGAATGCTGGCGGTGCTTTCCCTCTAGTGGTAGCATGAGACGGAGTCTACAACCCACACAAGTGGCTCAGGTAGTGCAGCTCATCCAGGATGGAACATCAATGCGAGCTGTGGCAAGAAGGTTTGCTGTGTCTGTCAGCGTAGTGTCCAGAGCATGGAGGCGCTACCAGGAGACAGGCCAGTACATCAGGAGACGTGGAGGAGGCCGTAGGAGGACAACAACCCAGCAGCAGGACCGCTACCTCCGCATTTGTGCAAGGAGGAGCAGGAGGAGCACTGCCAGAGCCCTGCAAAATGACCTCCAGCAGGCCACAAATGTGCATGTGTCTGCTCAAACGGTCAGAAACAGACTCCATGAGGGTGGTATGAGGGCCCGACGTCCACAGGTGGGGGTTGTGCTTACAGCCCAACACCATGCAGGACGTTTGGTATTTACCAGAAAACACCAAGATTGGCAAATTCGCCACTGGCCATCTTCACAGATGAAAGCAGGTTCACACTGAGCATGTGACAGACGTGACAGAGTCTGTGAAAATTGCCGTTCTGTGAAAATTGAATTTAATCAAAAGCCACTGCCAGATTTCTGGATTGGGCTGCGCTCAGAGTATCCCGCTTTGGGCAAATTGCGCTGTTAAGACACTGATGCCCTTTGCAACCACGTACCTATGTGAGAGTGGATTCTCGGCCCTCACTAGCATGAAAACTAAACACAGGCACAGACTGTGTGTGGAAAATGATTTAACACTGAGACTCTCCAATAGAACCCAACACTGCAGAGTTATGTTCATTCTTTCAAGCACACCCTTCTCATTAACCTATGGTGAGTTATTCACCATTTTTGATGAACAAATAAGGTTTTATATGTAGGGTGGTTAAATAAAGAGCAGAATTATTGATTATATTATTATTATTTGTGCCTTGGTCCTATAAGAACACTTTGTCACTTCCCACGAGCCGGGTTGTAACAATAACTCATACTCATTCTTATGTTCAATAAATGTATCATATATTGTGTGTGTGGAAGGCTTACATTGATGGCAAAAAAACAACATTTGAGAGTACGCTGACCCTATGTAATGCTTGTCATCTGGAGAAAGAGAGGAGGACCGAGGTGCAGCGTGGTAAGTGTTCATTATTTTAATAAAACAACTGAACAACAAAAACGACAAACGAACAGTCTTGTAAACAGAAAATAATCACCCACAACCAAAATGGGGAAAATAGGCTACCTAAGTATGATTCTCAATCAGAGACAACGATCGACAGCTGCCTCTGATTGAGAATCATACCAGGCCAAACACAGAAATACAACAAAGAAAAAAGAACATAGACTACCCACCCCAACTCACACAAAGACATAATAAAGGAACTAAGGGCAGAACGTGACACCCTAGTGCTAGATGGTGTACGCAGCTGGAGGTTGAATGTTTTGAAAGGGTACGGGACTATAAATGTTTGGGAACCACTGTTGTAGATGATTTTGCTGCATGCTCACTGTGTTGCTCACTCAGTGGTTATTCTTGGAAAAAAGTGAGATTTTGAAATAGAGTTCATATCTTCAATTTTGAGAGTTATTCGGCAAAGGTAAATGTGTTGGAAACCTCAGAATCTGCTCTTTCTGATACTATATAGAAATCAGAACATCTTACCTGTATCTGTAGGATTTGAAAAAGTAACTTTTTGGTGGTTCTGAAAGTAATTACATGTCCTTCTAAAAATGCTTATAACACTAATGTTGTGATCTCTAAATTCTAACATAGGTGTGTCAAAAATACGTATTTAGTTCAAGCCAAGGACAGAGGGTTGCATGACTTTAAAAATTGGACAGATACATGTATTGCAAACAAAATGGAAGAAGTTGAGCCTCACGCTTCAACGCTCTTAGTTGATGCGTAAACTGATCCACTATGCTGTTTACTTTCTGCGTCTACCTCATATCGCTGAGTCTACCTTTAATTGAAACAATAACAAAGTGGTCACCTGCCTCTGTTTAAGTAAAAAGCAGACGGATGGGCCTAGAGAATGGTACCAATGTCAAATTCATAGACGGGGCTATGGATGCAAGGACTGACCGTCCATGAAATCAAAATGGTAGTTTTATCCATGTTTAACGTCTCCCCTCAAAGTGATCTGAAAATGGAGGGAAAAAGATTAAACTCAGACAGAGCTTGCCTATATGACCTGCTGTAAAGAGGCCTTAGAAATTAGTAGCCTAGCTACATACTACTCTGATATTTCCATTCATTCTAAAATATAGGGGATTATCTTCAATGATTCAATTGAGAATGCACAAGGTGTACTGTGTGACTTGGTTATCTTTCTGAGTCATTTGTAGATGCACGTTTTCATTAAGAGACTACCAATTACATTGACAAAGCCAAAGGATGACTGATATCTTGCATTGTTAAAGTCTCAAAGCACAATTGACCTCTTTAGAAAGCAAGTTCAACTTCTTCCAGTCATTCCACTCATTTTCAACCAATGAACAGTCACTCACTTTGGGAGCTGTGTAGTGAAACTGGGGTTTGCCTGAAAAATAATGGTTTGTCTCTTTTTATTCCTATACAGACACAATAGGGAAATACTTATTTAGAAATAAGTACATCTTATTCTGACAATCTGAATTGAAAAAGGGAAGATATGTACTGTGTTTGTTTTGTTGCAGAGATGTAATAAATAAGTATTGAGCAAATGAAAGCAGAACATGTACACAAGAACATAAAACTGCAGTACTTATTGTTAGTTTTATTCTGTGGGCCCAAAATCCAGATCTGTGTTAGTTATGATGACCATGCTGAATGGCCCCTGCTGGCCAACACACTGCTATATGTGACAAAAACTCAGTGGCAATAACAAACAAACCAGCTGGGAGGAGAGATGGAGAGGTGGGAGGAGTGATATTTAACTGACAGGTCAAGTCCCAAAAGCACCATATAAAAAGGCAGGCTAGATGGCAAGCCTACAGACTCACAACTCCAAGCCATACCTTCACAGAGACTATGAAGCTGACAATACTGCTCTGTGCTATCGTGCTCCTCTCGCTCTCTGGTGAGTACTATTGCCATAACCAAAAGCACTTACGAGCTGTTTTGACATACATGTAAAAATATTGCCTGATATTTTAACATTGAACATTTCGCCTTATTCTGTACTTAGATCAATGAGGTTTTGGGAATAATCAGACAACTCTTCACTGTGAGCGATGCTAGTTGGATCCTTTACACGCTTTCAGCTGAATTTAAGAATGAAGAGTAGCCTATAAGGAAGTGGTGATAGCTTAGGTTATCTACGTTTAAGATAGAATACCCAGTTGTAAGAGCCCACACAAATGGAAAGTCAGAGTTGCACCAAGAAAAGAATGTCAGGTGATATCATTTTGTCTACCAAGGCACTTCTATGAAGCTGACTGTGGGAGAGCTCATCATGTGGGGAGCCATGATCCTATTAAATTCCTATGAATAATTATTGTAATTCCTAATTATATGCATGTGTCACAGGACACTGGTGATAGAATATGGACAACAGTCTCAGACCCCATGCCATTAATACCAAGATAAAAGTTATTTCCAAGATAGGTACCTTGACATTAGGGTTACTGGTATGTATCTCACTGGCTGTGTCATCATAGAGCTAAAGATAACACATTGAGTAAGTTCAACAAGGGACAGTAATTTAATCTGAAAAACAATAAGGTATTTAAAGAAGTGGAACGTGATCTTGTTTCAAAGACCAATAATAAAAGAAGGCATACTTTTCAGATAGTTGCTGAGCAACATTCCACCAACCTTTTCCCCCACACTAAATATTGTGAATCACATCAAGGAAAAAGTGAATAACCCTTTCTTCTCATGTTTTGTACAGTTTTTGCCATGGATGAAGAAAGACGCCCACAGCCCAGAGAGGTGAGATACATTAGGAAATAGTTATTCTATGGGAACAAGGCCATTACAATACTTTTTATGAGGATGTGTATGTCAAAAGAACTATAATAGACTGCTCTTCCCCTGCCTAAAACAGCCTCAGTGTGAGGTGTATGAAGGTGGCATGTGCTCCAGAGAGTTTGATCCTGTGTGTGGGAGCGATGGCAACACGTACACCACCGAGTGTGTGCTGTGTCGTGAGAACAAGTAAGTATAAAACACATGGGTTATTTACCTTGTTTAAATAGGGTTTCTGAGAGAGTATTATTCCTATTATACCTATCCTACTATGTGCTGAAATGTAAGTATGAAGCAAGGGTGAGGTTATGTACCTGCAGTAAAGAAAGCTTTGGAGAGAATTGTCTTTTAGGCTATTTCAATCACTAGGAAACACTGGCAAAGTGATGCCAGACCACAAAGAAAGGTTAGGCAGTATGTCAATAAGAAAAAAAATCCCCAGAAGTCTGAGAAATCAATGATACGGACCTCCAAACCTTACCCCAGTTCCGGTGAGGTAACTTTACGTGACCTTGTTCTAGGAACAGTTGCATCATCAACGCACAAATCTTACCTATTTACTGTGGCTAGAAATTTAGCAGGGTTTGTTAAAGATTCAAACATTTTTCAGTTAAAGGAAGATCATGCTTGATACCCGATACATTTATTCATATCAACCACGCTTAAATAAACAGTAAACAAATAACTTAACTAATAATGTCTAAGACATTTCAAATAGAAAAAAATAGATGGGAGGGGTTGAGGGTAGCGGAAGTATAGGAGTAATAACAAATGACAGATAACTATTGTGAAATAGATTGTGTCTGTAAAATGTATATAGTATGTTTAAGCTGGAAGTAGAATCCGAAGTGTTGTTCATAAGTTTACTCCAATTAGGGGAGGGGTGGTGGAAAATAATAATATACAGTTGAAGTCGGAAGTTTACATACACTTAGGTTGGAGTCATTAAAACTCGTTTTTCAACTACTACACAAATTTCTTGTTAACAAACTATAGTTTTGGCAAGTCGGTTAAGACATCTACTTTGTGCATGACACAAGTAATTTTTCCAACAATTGTTTACAGACAGATTATTTCACTTATAATTCACTGTATCACAATTCCAGTGGGTCAGAAGTTTACATACACTAAGTTGACTGTGCCTTTAAACAGCTTGGAAAATTCCCGAAAATGGTCATGGCTTTAGAAGCTTCTGATGGGCTAATTGACATTATTTGAGTCAATTGGAGGTGTACCTGTGGATGTATTTCAAGGCCTACATTCAAACTTAGTGCCTCTTTGCTTGACCTCATCGGAAAATCAAAAGAAATCAGTCAAGACCTCAGAAAAAATTGTAGACCTCCACAAGTCTGGTTCATTCTTGGGAGCAATTTCCAAACGCCTGAAAGAACCACGTTCATCTGTACAAACAATAGTACACAAGTATAAACACCATAGGACGATGCAGCCGTCATACCGCTCAGGAAGGAGACTCGTTCTGTCTCCTAGAGATGAATGTACTTTGGTGCGAAAAGTGCAAATCAATCCCAGAACAACAGCAAAGGACCTTGTGAAGATGCTGGAGGAAACGGGTACAAAAGTATCTATATCAACAGTAAAACGAGTCCTATATTGACATAATCTGAAAGGCCGCTCAGCAAGAAAGAAGCCACTGCTCCAAAACCGCCATAAAAAAGCCAGACTATGGTTTGCAACTGCACATGGGGACAAAGATCATACTTTTTGGAGAAATATCCTCTGGTTTGATGAAACAAAAATAGAACTGTTTGGCCATAATGACCATTGTTATGTTTGGAGGAAAAAGGGGGAGGATTGCAAGCCGAAGAACACCATCCCCACCGTGAAGAACGGGGGTGGCAGCATCATGTTGTGGGGGTGCTTTGCTGCAGGAGGGACTGGTGCACTTCACAAAATAGATGGCCTCATGAGGAAGGAAAATTATGTGGATATATTGAAGCAACATCAGTCAGGAAGTTAAAGCTTGATCGAAAATGGGTCTTCCAAATGGACAATGACCCCAAGCATACTTCCAAAGTTGTGGCAAAATGGCTTAAGGACAACAAAGTCACAGTATTGGAGTGGCCATTACAAAGCCCTGACCTCAATCCTATAGAAAATGTGAGGGCAGAACTGAAAAAGCCGGTGAGAGCAAGGAAGCTTATAAACCTGACTCAGTTACACCAGCTCTGTCCGGGGGAATGGGCCAAAATTCACCCAACTTATTGTGAAAACTTGTGGAAGGCTACCCGAAGCGTTTGACCCAAGTTAAACAATTTAAAGGCAATTCTACCAAATACTAATTGAGTGTATGTAAACTTCTGACCCACTGGGAATGTGAGGAAAGAAATAAAAGCTGAAATAAATCATTCTCTCGACTATTATTCTGACATTTCACATTCTTAAAATAAAGTAGTGATACTAACTGACCTAAGACAGGGAATTTTTACTAGGATTAAATGTTGGGAATTGTGAAAATTGAGTTTTAATGTATTTGGCTAAGGTGTTTGTCAACTTCTGACTTCAACTATATATATATGTGTGTATGGGAGATTGGAAATGATACAGACAATTACATTGATGGAAGCTACAATCTGCAATTTAAAGCTGATCTGTACCCCCAAAAAGTTTCAAATAAAAGACATCTCAAATTATTAGAATAAAGTGTGTATTTGAGAGATGTAGACTCAATATTATACTGAACAATCCTTGAGGTTTCTGGTCAGCATTTTACATTCAATCATGCCCTTTTGAATTGAAGGTGCCATATTTGAACCTTCCATTTTAAGTTGTTAACAGAACACCTATTTTTCACAGGCTTAAACACAAGCAAGTCCTGGTCAAGCATGGAGGAGTGTGTGAGGCATAACAAGAAGTCTCTCTGGACACCTGTCCTGCTGGAATGATCCAGAGGAAGGAGGAGTATCACTGGACACCAGCTTTCGAAATCTGTAGACTAATAAAATTATGAAGCATGAAAATGTAGTCTCTTCTCTTATGAAAACTAATAGAATATTATGGAAGTATATTGAACAAAAATATGGGACCACCACTTTACATGTTGCATTTATGTTTCATGAGCTGAAATAAAAGATTCCAGAAATGTTCCACACACACACAAAGCGTATTTCTCTCTAATTTTGCGCACACATTTGTTTATATCCCTGTTAGTGAGCATTTCTCCTTTGTCAAAATAATCCATCCACTTTACAGGTGAGGCATGTCAAGAAGCTGATTAAACAGCATGATCATTACACAGGTGCACCTTGCGCTAGGGACAATAAAAGGGGCACTCTAAAATCTGCAGTTGTCACACAACACAATGCCACAGATGTCAGGTTGAGGGAGCGTGCAGTTGGCATGCTGACTGCAGGAATGTCCACCAGAGTTGTTGCCAGAGAGTTTAATGTTAATTTCTCTACAAGAAGCCATCTCCAACTTCATTTTAGAGAATTTGGCAGAATATCCAACCAGCCACACAACCGCAGACCATGTGTAACCAGGATCTCCATATCCTTCTTCTTCACCTGCGGGATCGTATGAGACCAGCCACTCGGACAGCCGATGAAACAGACAGAGTATTTCTGTCTGTAATAAATCCCTTTTCTGTTGAAAAACTAATTATGTTTGGCTGGGCCTGGTTCCCCAGTGTGTTAGCCTGGCTCCCAAATGGGTGGGCCTATGCCCTGTCAAGGCTGCGCCCCTACCCAGTCATGTGAAATCCATAGATTAGGGCCTAATTAATTAATTTAAATTGACTGGTTTCCTTTTATGAATTAATTGTTAAGTTTATATTTTTGTTCAATATAGTTCTGATGTCATTACTGTTAGCAGCAGGATAAATAGGGGGTGCTTATAATTGTCACACATGTACAAGTACGTAACTTGTACCCCCCAAGACACCTGCAGAGAGGGGTCACGGCCTGGGATCAGCCAACCCTGTACAAATTAGGGTTAAGTGCCTTGCTCAAGGGCAGATCGACAACTTTTACAATTAGTCGGCTCGGGGAGTCGAACTAGCAACCTTTCGGTTACTAACCCAATGCTCTACCCGCCACCCACAGGCGCACCAGTCTCACATTAGAGGGCAATCCAACAAGAAGATCGATAGAGCACACTGTGAATAAGAAACATATAAGGGAAAATGACATTTAGCCCAGCTAAATGTATTCCTCAGGGAGGACTGGAGAGCCTTATTGAGACAAGGCAAAGCATGAGGCATCACAGATGCAGAAAAAAAAAGCTGTAAGGAAGACTAAGCCCTCTGAGGCAACAACTGAAAAAGGCAACCTTCTGATTTGCAGATGTGTGATCATATTACAGTCTCTAAATAAAAATGTTACTTTACAGAGCTGCAGACTTTATTGTCCTTTGATGGGGTTTCTCCACCCAGCCCTATGCTCACTTCAGTTTCAGCAGCACTGTCTCCAACAGAGCCAGGATCTCCCCAAAGTACCCATCCTCGTCTCCGAGGACCTGCTCTGAGAGCACCAGTTCCTGGTACTGCTCCTGTAGGGTGTGGAGGGAGGAAGACAGGGTGTAGTCCTGCCGATACTGAGTCTGGCAGTGAGGCATCATGGCCAGGATAGTTCTCAGGGCCTTTTCCTTCCAGTCGTGCTCTGGGGAGGCCAACAGTTCAGGCACCAGGCTGCACCAGCCCTGCTCTGCCAACAGTGGCATGAGGGAGACCTGTGCATACTGCCGCAACCGCTCGTTGTGAGAAGCATCTGGAATGGTGTCAAGTCCAGTCTGAGAAATCAGCTCCTAGAATAGAGAATGTGCCATTCACATCATTTGATTTCACATGACTAGCCTTGCATTTATAGGCAAGGTTTTAATAAGAGCACCACTCACCTTCTCATTGATCATGTCATAGAGTATGGTTACAATCCTCACACGGAGGGCCCCACCTTCGGAAGCTCGGAAAAGATCCCCCAACACCTGCAGCCCACCCAGCCTCAGGAAGTGGCTTTGGGCAAAGGGGAAGTGACGTAGCAAAGAGGCCACAGCAAACAACGCCTGTATACAGACAAACATTAGCATCAGTAATGTGCCAGGAAGAGAATAATGCAAAATAGTGTGCCAATTGTAAAACTTCACTGTAGACAGATGTGAGGAAACCTTACAATTTTAAAATGGAAAGAGAGTCTCCAACTGGATAATTAGCGGTGCTACATTTACAATCAGAGTACTAACGAATGGATTTGATTATGTGGGAACAAGACTTGCCTTCTTTTTAACAGACATGGGTCGTGGTGTGGCGAGTAACATTAACAGCTTCTGCAGAGTACCACTTTCAACCGCCTCCACTTGCACCACCGGGTTACTAGGAAGAATAATCGATGATAATGTTACTGACGCACACACAAATACAAACATGCTGTCTTTTGGATGGTATTTACAATTAGACTGTTGGTATGGGTTAATGGAGACTGCTATACCTTGACAGAGCTGACCCCAAGACAAAAGCAGCACTCTCCTGAAGGCGATAGTCTGTGCTGTTCAAAGCATCAACCACAAGCTTCAATCCTCCCCTAGATGCCAAGTTCTGGGCATTGTCCACCTGACAACACAGATAACAAGGAAATTAATTATAAATGTTGCTTCTACAATCAAATTAAAACAAAAAAAATAAAATCAATGTTGCATCTTTTATTGTCTCAACAATTTATACTCCCAAACCATTAGTATATTCAGACCCCTTCCCTTCTCCACTTTGTTACATTATAGCCTTACTCCAAAAATGAATTAAATTACTTGTTGTTTTCCCTCAATCTACACACAACACTCTATAATGACAATGTGAAAACATTTTCAAAAATGCATTAAAAATAAAACAGAAATACCTTATTTACATAAGTATTCAGACCCTTTGCTATGAGAGTTAAAATTGGGCTCCGGTGCATCCTGTTTCCATTGATCATCCTTGAGATGTATCTACAACTTGATTGGAGTCCACTTGTGGTAAATTCAATTGATTGGACATGATTTGGAAAGGCACACACCTGTCTATATAAAAGTCCCACAGTTGACAGTGCATGTCAGAACAAAAACCAAGCCATGAGGTCAAAGGAATTGTCCGTAGAGCTCCGAGACAGGATTGTGTTGGAGCACATTTCTGCAGCATTGAAGGTTCCCAAGAACACAGTGGCCTCCGTCATTCTTAAATGGAAACAGTTTTGAACCACCAAGACGCTTTCTAGAGCTGGCCGCCCGGCCAAATGTAGCAATCGGGAGAGAAGGGCCTTGGTCAGGGAGGTGACCAAGAACCCAATTATCACACTGGCAGAGCTCCTCTGTGGAGATTGGAGAACCTTCCAGAAGGACAACCATCTCCACAGCACTCCGCCAATCAGGCCTATGGTAGAGTGGCCAGACAGAAGCCACTCCTCAGTGACAGCCCGCTTGGAGTTTACCAAAAGGCATCTAAAGGACTCTGTTCAAGAGAAAGAAGATTCTCTGGTCTGATGAAATAAAGATGTAACTCTTTGGCCTGAATGGCCAAGCATCACATCTGGAAGAAACCTGGCACCATCTCTACAGTGAAGCATGGTGGTGGCAGCTTCATGCTTTAGGGATGTTTTCAGTGGCAGGGACTGGGAGATTAGTCAGGATCGAGGGCAAGATGAACAGAGAAGGATACATAGAGATCCTTGATGAAAACCTGCTCCAGAGCGCTCAGGACCTCAGACTAGGGTGAAGGTTCACCGGACAATGACTCTAAACACACAGCCAAGACAATGCAGGAGTGGCTTCGGTACAAGTTTCTGAATGTTCTTGAGTGGCCCAGCCAGAGCCCGGACTTGAACCGGAGCAAACATCTCTGGAGACCTGAAAATAGCTGTGCAGCGACACTTCCCATCCAACCGGACAGAGCTTGAGAGGCTCTCCAGAGAGAAATGGGAGACACTCCCCAAATACAGGTGTGCCAAGCTAGTAGCTTCATACCCAGGTAGACTCGAGGCTGTAATTGCTGCAAAAGGTGCTTCAACGAAGTACAGAGTAAAGGGTCTGAATAATTATGTAAATGTTATAGTTGTTTTTTAAAAATAAATTTGCTAAAATTTCAAAACCTTTAACCTTTGTCATTATGGGGTATTGTGTATAGATTGAGGGGGGGCATTCAATCCATTTTAGAATAAGGTGGTAATGTAACAAATGTGGAAAAAGTAAAGTGGTCTGAAAACTTTCCAAAGCCACTGTATCTCGTTGCCTCCCAACTCATTAGTATCTCGTTGCCTCCCACCTCATTAGTATCGCGTTGCCTCCCACCTCATTAGTATCGCGTTGCCTCCCACCTCATTAGTATCGCGTTGCCTCCCACCTCATTAGTATCGCGTTGCCTCCCACCTCATTAGTATCGCGTTGCCTCCCACCTCATTAGTATCGCGTTGCCTCCCACCTCATTAGTCCCACCTCGCGTTGCCTCCCACCTCATTAGTATCGCGTTGCCTCCCACCTCATTAGTATCGCGTTGCCTCCCACCTCATTAGTATCGCGTTGCCTCCCACCTCATTAGTATCGCGTTGCCTCCCACCTCATTAGTATCGCGTTGCCTCCCACCTCATTAGTATCGCGTTGCCTCCCACCTCATTAGTATCGCGTTGCCTCCCACCTCATTAGTATCGCGTTGCCTCCCACCTCATTAGTATCGCGTTGCCTCCCACCTCATTAGTATCGCGTTGCTCACCTGATGAACAAGGTACTCTAGGTCATGTAAAGCTTTTATCTTCTCCTCCACAGTGGTGTTTGAGCTGTTGAATTGGGACATCAGTCGGCTAATAACCTGGAAGTCTGACTCCATCAGCATGTCCAGTTTGGCCATGTCTCTTTTCAGCTCCTCCATGGGACGAAACTGGGCTCTGAGAGCCTCCTAAACACACAGGGAAACACACTAGAACCATAAGTAATAGTTTGCCAACCGAGAAGGAAATCAAAAAATAGACTAATGCCTCTGTGATCCCATTTCTTTTCACAGCCGCGTGTCTTCGCCGTGAAAAGAGACTACAGACACATCAAATCAGGCCATACCTTCTCTTCTTTTTCTTTGTCACTAGTTTCGGGATCCACTCCTTCTTTTATATTTTTCAGAGCCTTCTTCAGCTCCTCAGCATTGAAGGATGGGCCTGGTGTGTTCTCCTTCCCCTGTCTGACTCAGAGAAAACACCTGTGGGTAGTCTGTTGTAACCTCAAGCAAAGATAGTATGGCCCTCTACTGTACAATAGCTACAAGGCAAAAATGTTATACAGTGTTTCAAACTGACAGAAACACTTACCTTTGTCCATCGATCTGGTATTTGAGAATCTGATGTTCCCCAAGTTTGACCTCCCTCTGGCTTGTCTGGAGGTTGAGCCTTACGTGAGAGCCCCTTGGGACTGCCTGGCCTGAGTGATAACAATATTGTACAGTGAATACTTTTGATTCTGCCATACACATTAATACTCCATGCCGTTTCTTGTTTCTGTGTTTTGCACTTGCATTCATTGGCATCTATGAATCACATGATTATTAATATTATTATTGACATCAAATGGAAGAACCAAGGACATGGATGGTTCATTATGTTGTGAGATTCTCTCTGGTGTTTACAGAACAACTAGTGCTGTGAGATTATGATATCAGGACCTGCTTAGACAAAGCAATTGTAACAGTAGAGTAAAGGATTGCAATATATGGGAAAATAAATGGCTGCAGTATTTCTACTATACTGAGTACATGGTGCATGGAATGCTAAGGCACAAATATATGAATGTGTGCATTCTTATTTTAAATGCATGTAGTTCTGTCCTTGTTCTGTACTTGTCTATTACATGTTCTGTATTATGTCATGTTTTATATTGTCTGGACCCCAGGAAGAGTAGCTGCTGCTTTAACAGTCGCTAAGGGGGATCCTAATAAAATACATGTATTACTACTGTGTGTACTTCACGAGGCACCTGTGCATTAATACTTAAAAAAAAAAAAATCACCTGGTTTGAGAGACTGCCACTGGTCCGTGGGACGGAACACATCCAAATCCTCAGGATCACTCTCTTCCTCCATGTGGTGCTCATCCTCATCATCCAGGCTGGTCTCAGTGCTCTCCACAACAGTCAACGCAGAGGAAGACTACAGGGCCAGGGGATTGTATCAGACTCATGTAGGCTACAGACTCTCATCAAACTCTGGTAGGCTACACACAAACTGTTTAACAACATATTTATACAGTAGTATATCGAGTAGTATATCATTAACTCATTAATTACTCACTTTTTCGCTGAGAACATGGACGAATTGACAACTCAGTACTAAGAGCATGAGTGCCATCTTCAGCCTGGTAGATTTACTTCCTTTTCTCAGGCATCCGGTCAACATACTGGCTGTTGTATAGCTAACACAACGAATATATTGATGGTGAAAATATCGATATCATAACACTATAGATTAACAAATACAATTCATGTGAACTACGACGCATTGCACTATTTATTTACTCGACCGCACCATTTCAGATTTAAGCATGGACGTGTAACGTTGATACTTGTCAGAAATTAGACCACTCCTACCGTTCTTGTCATCACGACCCCCGCCAATCGTATTTTAAAGAGTGTCACTCGTTTTCAAATCTATGCGATCGGATTGGCTAATGGAGATCCCTGTATGCTCTTTGTGACGCAATTACATGACATTTCATCAGTCTTTTTAGACGTTTTATTTCATTTTATTACATGAACTGACAACAATACATATAGCCCATGTGCCCATTTGTCAAAACAGTTACGGTACTGTAAATATGTATATGAATCTTACAACATATGAAAAAGTAACTATATTGTTTTCTTCTCAGAAGACAGAGATAAGCAGGAGAAGAGACTAATACTCTTGCGTGTGTCGGCTATAGCAGGTTAACCCTGATCTATACTGGAGGTCCAGGACTTGCTTGGTTACACGTGGTTGTGCGGTTGTGAAGCAGGTGGACATACTGTGTTTGTGTGCCATTCAGAGAGTGAATGAGCAAGACAAAATATTTAAGTGCCTTCCTCCTCCATCTCCTTAGTCTTGATTTTACAGTCAGCTAAAAGAGACCTAAAGGCAATTGCAAACCATTCCGTTTGTATAAAGATGGTCAAATGCAAAGCCATACAGATGAGGTTTACAACCCTGTCGTCTTCATTTATAGTATAAATATAAAACAATTAATTTACAAACAAATGGCCTACGTGGTACGCCATACAATAAACCCCATTAGATTGAAGGTAAGCAGGCTCATTCCAAAACTACTTGACAAAATTCAAGTACATGTGTTAATAAGAACAAAAAAATGCTAAAACAATGATAAACGTTATTTAAACTGTTCCCAAAGGCAGCAGGCTGTAAACCATTATTAGTACTTAAATGACATGCATCTAATACAGTACATACAACAGAACAAGTTACACACTGACTCATGGTACCCTGTATACAGTAAGTTACAACGGTTCTCCTAATAGCAATTCTATCCTTAATCCAGGCGGTCAGCTTTGAAGAAAAAATGTCCTGAAAAGTATAATACTTATAAAAAGGTATCTTAATACAATTTTTAGGTCAGGTGGCAGCATAATTGCCCCTACTGGAAGTCAAAGGCAAATCAGTGCAAAACAGTGAATACTCTTTCCTGTGACAGCCCTCCCAAAAGGCAGGGGAAGGGTAGGCAGTGGTGGACGAGTGGTGAGAGCCCGAACAAAACCCAGGAAGAACACCAAGAAACCAAAGTTGAACAGCAGAGGACAGACAGGGGTCTGCAGCACCATGGGACACTGACATGGGGGGGGAGGGCTCCTCACAGATGCGGACACACTTGCTGTCTCCAGGCAAGGCAGGGTTAGGTTTGGGGCTGTTGGGGGGGGGTTTAACGGTTTCCGTTTCCTCTTTCATGTGCTTGGGGAGCTCAATCTCCAGGGCTCCTCTTTCTTCACCTCTGGGAGGTCACTAGGCATGTCTATAAGGAGTTTCTCGCACTTGCGCTTCTGAATAAGATATTTATTCCCTACTAAAAACACAACATCATTGAATTAATACCTCTTACCTATTGTCTAAATGTTTGAAATATGTAAGTAATCACTGCACCTGTGTTCAAGTGAATGTCACTATATAGGCAAATTTACCATTGGGCTCATATTTCCACCTGAACTATTCCACTTTGACTTGCAGCTTGATGTTGTCACTCTGGCTCTGTTTGAGGGCCCTCACTACACTGAATAGCTTTCTCTCCAGCTCCAGTGCTCTTTGACTCTCAGAGGGTGACTTAATTCTTTGCATGAACAACTCATCCCCCAGTCGCTCTGCATCCTTCCTACACACACAAACATCACAACAATCAAACTCTGACGCAGGTATGACAGCTCCAATTTGTATAGTGAACCTTAAATGCAGACCGTTTATGGGTTAAACTGAAGGCCTTCATCCACTCAGCATGTAAATACTAACTCTACACTAAAACCAGAGATCTCACAGAGTTCAAAAGTTGGATTTTCAGGTCAGTGTAGTAAGTCCCGTCCCCACTGTCCATTTCCACTGGGGCTGAAGAGGGCTGTGCCTTCAATGTCATCTGCATAGACAAAGTAACCAACAATTGACATAACTACACAATCACTAAATACTGTGAATCTGATGTCCTATCACATGTTGTAGTGTTATGGATTTTTATCAGTCACCCCAAACAAGAGGATATCACCTCTACTTTCTCTGGGCGACTTAGTTTGATCTTGAGAGCTTGTATCTCACTGTTCTTCTCTGAGAGCATGGACTGAAGGCGCTCCAAGTGAGCAGGGCCTGCCCTGGAGCCTTGCAGCTGCATCATTGTGGCTATCTGAACCCGGAGGGAAAAAACAAGAGGAAAAAGCAGATCAATTCCAAATGCACCTCTGGTTCAGTCTCACATTGTCACTAGGAGTGATTGACTGGAAACATAAGGGAAAGTGTTTTGTATTGTACCTTCATATGATGAAGATGTTGTTCTGAGATCACATGCTGCTTCTGAAGGGGCCGGTACTTTCTTACTGATCAACTGTCTCTTAATCGCTGCTCGCTTGTCCTCAAGCTAAAGAGAAATGTTGCACCTACCTCTCCAAATAAAGAATTTCCCTTGCTGTTTGGATCTTGTGCCTGTTGCAACACCTGATCCAGTTGAATCTGGAGATCTCGTTGGCCTCCAGGGCTTTCTAAAGCAGGCAAATAGGAACAATAGTGTCATTAGCATGAATGACTATGAATCTAGTGTAACGCATGCATAATATATATATATATATTTTTTTCCACCTTCATTTAACCAAGTAAGCTAGTTGAGAACAAGTTCTCATTTACAACTGCAACCTGGCCAAGATAAAGCAAAACAGTGCGACAGAAACAACAACAGAGTTACACATGGAATAAACAAGCGTACAGTCAATAACTAAATAGAAAAAAAAGAAAGCCTATATACAGTCTGTACAAATAGCATGAGGTGGTAAGGCAATAAATAGGTCATAGTAGCAAAGTATTTACAATTTAGCAGATTAACACTGGAGTGATAGATGATCAGATGATGATGATCATATGATGGTGTGTAAGTAGTGATACTGGTGTGCAAAAGAGCAGCAAAGTAAATAAAAACAATATGGGGATGAGGTAGGTAGATTGGGTGGGCAATTTACAGATGGACTATGTACAGCTGCAGCGATCGGTTAGCTGCTCAGATAGCTGATGTTTAAAGTTAGTGAGGGAAATGTAAGTCTCCAGCTTCAGCGATTTTTGCAATTAGTTCCTGTCACTGGCAGCAGAGAACGGGAAGCAAAGGCGGCCAAAGGAGGTGTTGGCTTTGGGGATGATCAGTGAGATATACCTGCTGGAGCGTGTGCTACGGGTGGGTGTTGTTATCGTGACCAGTGAGCTGAGATAAGGCGGAGCTTTACCTAGCATAGACTTATATATGACCTGGAGCCAGTGGGTATGGCGACAAATATGTAGCGAGGGCTAGCCGACTAGAGCATACATGCCGCAGTGGTGGGTGGTATAAGGCGCTTTGGTAACAAAACGGATGGCACTGTGATAGACTACATCCAATTTGCTGAGTAGAGTATTGGAAGCTATTTTGTAGATGACATCGCCGAAGTCGAGGATCGGTAGGATAGTCAGTTTTACTAGGGTAAGTTTGGCGGCTTTGTTGCGAAATAGAAAGCCGATTCTAGATTTGATTTTGGATTGGAGATGTTTGATATGAGTCTGGAAGTAGAGTTTACAATCTAGCCAGACACCTAGGTATTTGTAGTTGTCCACGTATTCTAGGTCAGAACCGTCCAGAGTAGTGATGCTAGTCGGGCGGGCGGGTGTGGGCAGTGAATGGTTGAAAGCATGCATTTGGTTTTGCTAGCTTTTATGAGCAGTTGGAGGCCACAGAAGGAGTGTTGTATGGCATTGAAGCTCGTTTGGAGGTTAGTTAACAGTGTCCAAAGAAGGGCCAGATGTATACAGAATGGTGTCGTCTGCATAGAGATGGATCAGAGAATCACCCGCAGAAAGAGCGGCATAGAGATGGATCAGATAATCACCCGCAGAAAAAGCGGCATCGTTGATATATACAGAGAAAATAGTTGTTCCGAGAATTGAACCCTGAACCCATAGAGACTGCCAGAGGTCCGGACAACAGGCCCTCGGATTTTACACACTGAACTCTGTCTGCGAAGTAATTGGTGAACCAGACGAGGCAGTCATTTGAGAAACCAAGGCTATTGAGTCTGCCAATAAGAATACGGTGATTGACAGAGTCGAAAGCCTTGGCCAGGTCGATGAAGACGGCTGCACAATACTGTCTTTTATCGATGGCGGTTATGATATCGTTTAGTACCTTGAGCCTTATCCTAAACTGCTAAAAGATTATTATTTTACTCCAAGGCTTTAAAGCAGGAGACAGCTTCTCTCTCATGCTCTTCTTTCTCAGTGATTCGTTCCAGTTAACATTGAAGGTTTGTGTTGGTCAGCTCCAGATGCTGGTCTTTGTACTGGGCCTCCTGAAGTGCCTGCTCCAAGGTGGCCTGAGTGGACAAAAAGAAAATGGCTACCTATACTGTACCACATGTAATCATTGTTTACCAAGATTTTAATCAGCTATGGATGAACAAATTATTTTTCTGTTTATCCTGAGTCTTTATGAGTCTTTACAGAGTGTAATATTAAATATTTTGTTCACCTCAGCATCCTCCAGCGCCATCCTCTCCTCCTGCAACTCCATCAACTCTAAGGACATGGTTTCATGAGTCCGCTCTGTGACCAAACGCAGGTCCTCCATCTTGTTCCTCCGGGTCTCTGTCTGGAGCTCCAGTTTATGCTTCAGCTGCTTCTCAATGAGCTGCGCCTCATCCAATTCAGCTTTCATTTTCTCCACCTACGGCCAAACACACTATGTATTGTCAGGGAAAACAAATAGACTCAAAGACAACTTGTGATGTCCTTAGCAGAGATTATTTCAGTGTGCAGAAATCCACAACAATTAACTTTGCATTCATTCTTCCTCATCTAGATTCAGCATATCCCCCAAATACTGCAAATGGTGTACAGAGATGTACAGGTAACCCAAACCACATCACTGGCAGCCCAACCTTGTTCTTGCACTCATTGAGCTCCATAGCATGGTTCCTCTCCAGCATGGATTCCTGTTTCTCCCACTGCAGCCTCCGCTGGCTGTTGACCAAGTCGTAGTCGGAGCGCAGGCTGTTCAGCACACAGCTTTTCATCCCTCTCCTGCAGGGAGTATTTCTCTTCCTTCAGGGCCTGAGAACCGACACACAAGAGACTATAGTCATAACTCTAACATCAACCCACTCTATCTGTGTTCTCATCTTAACCCTGTTTAACATTATTGTAATATCAGTAGTAACAAGATTCCTGTCATGCAATATCAGGATGATTACACCATTAATATTATTAATTTTTATGTAAAGCAGTTGTCTTATTTTGTAATGAGTTATACTGCTTCTGTCATAGCCTATTCATCAACTGTCAAGACAGCTGCCTTTAATGATGTCAGTAATTGCCTAGTGTGAATGATCACCTCCACATTGTTGGTAATCTCTATCCTCTGTTCATCCAACTTGTTCTGCAGATCCAGCTGCCCGTCCAGCAGCTGAAGGCCATATTGGGCTGCTCTCTGCAGCGCACATTCTTCTTCTTTCAACTTGTGTTGTAGTCGCTGGATCAAAATCATCTCCTGAAGTAGACATCGTTCACAATTGAAGAGAAGCAAAAAGAGAGAAACTTAACAGGAACACTTATTAAGGAAGGTGTGGTACACCCATTAAGTCCAGCAATGGCTCATATGGTGTTAGGTGGGATAGTTGTTCAATTATGTAACGCATGTGGGCTATTCTGTGATTACAATATCTGATTTAAATGAACAGAACAAACAAGGATGCCAAATAGATATTAGTCTAATGGTGAACGAAAGACAAACCTGGAGCTAAACCGTGTTGAGAGAACAATAGATAAAGGTTGTAGCTAGCAGTAACTGCTCTATAACTTGGACTCAGTAACTGGGTCCTTTTCAGTAGGCACGAAACTGGATAAAACGATTGTATACATATGCTTTCTAGTGAACAATGCAACATACAACTGATACACATATTTGATCTAATGTTAGTTTTGTTTATCTGACAAGCTAGGCTTCATAGCTAGCTAGTAACACGATATCAAGCTTTTTTCCCTCCTGATATTCAAGTTCACTAGCTCCGTTAGCTAAACTTGTAATCTCGTCCACCAGCCGGCTGTCTCTCTAGCAATCGAGCCTGGGGACACGGTTAGCTAGCTAGCTTGCAAAGTTGCAAGCTAACTTGATTGCACAAAGACTGTTATCCTCCGAAAAGTTGTAAGTGATCAATATTTGAAGAGGATAACTTTCAAACGGTTTAGCTTGCAGCCTAGCTTGTTAGCATACCTTTCCACATGCCGTCAAAAAGGGCACCGAACCACCACACCTCAAATATTATTAGGTTTTCCACCATTTACGAAACACGATTTGAATTCTGATCCAGCTCCAGCCACAAGCCAAATATCGCGACAGATAATCATACGTCTGTTGCTCTGCCTTTTTACAAGGATCAATACTTTGTCAATAATGCACAACGTGTGTTTGAAAATGTTATGAACATATAATACAGTCCACCATGTTTATTGCTATGATTATATTATCCAATAATCTGATGTTATTCTCTCAGTTGTGTCAATGTGTCATTTTCTTGGCTTTAAAAAAAGCATGTTTTACTTAATATGAACACTATTACAATACTTACATTGTCTTTCTAACATATTGTATTTTATTCTAGGCATTTGGATAAAGTCATCGAGCCAAACAGACATGGTAAACAATGTAGGCTATGCCTATTGATTTGGTGCTCGAGGTGGTTTGAGCACCAGACACTTTCACATCCATCTCTGGGTGTGACATAACCTTTGTGAAACATGTCCAGGGATACATCGCCTGTTGTGGTGGAAATTCAACGGAATATGCAGTCTTTCACCTCATACTGAAACCATGTCCAATCTTCCAAACTATTGCAATCCACTAAAGCTCAGACTATAGTGACTACAGGACCAAACACTAAAATTAACTCAAAGTAGCACACAAACCTCATAAGAACAAAACCTATGTTAACCCTGTGCCACTTTGTCAACTGGTTTTAGCTACATGTAATTACTCCAAAATAATTTAATAATCTCATCATGAAGGCTTACTATTATACTTATTTAGTAGGTTTAGCAGATCGGATATAATTTTATCTCATTTGTACTGCCTCTTAGTGTTGCAGAGTTGCCAAATGTGTTCCACTAGAGGGAAGTATTACTATTCTTTGATATTCTGCTTGATTTTTATATTCTAACCATAAACTGAAAGAAATAGTTATTTCTTACCATCTAGCCTGGATCTAACTCATGTAGTCTTAAAATAATTGTTTGACAAGGAGATATTGCTGAATAAGCTGAATATCGGCAGGTAGCCTAGTGGTTAGAGCATTGGGCCAATAACCGAAAAGGTGCTGGATTGAATCCCTGAGCTGACAAGGTAAAAATATGTCATCCTACTCCTGAACAGGGTAGTTAACCCACTTTTCCCCGATAGGCTGTCAATGTAAATAAGAATTTGTTCTTAACTGTTAAATAAGTTAAATAAAGTTTAAATTTAAAAAAAAATATATACATATATATCAATATTTAACACCACATAGTTCCAGATTGTGCACTGTGTATAATATATAGAGCACTGAACAGTATCTAACCCATCAGCTCATAAAACAGGAATATTCAGAGACAGAGTACTTAAATCAATCCGAGGAAGATGATGCACATGATGAAGGCTGCTCATCAGTGAAAAGAATAGTTTGAACACTGGTGGTACCAAAAGCCTCGATTTCGCATCTCCAGAGAATAGGGGGCTCCCCATTCAAACACAAATGAGCAGCAGCATACCATGCCATTGTCTGAGGAGCTGACCACAGACGCTACAGCCTCTGTTGTTGTGCAAATACATCCAATCAGTCTAACCATTTACATCAGGAACAGCATCATTTCAATTTTAGATTATGTAAAGGTTATATGCTATTAAATTATGACTTTTGTTTTATGCACTAGCTCCATAGTACACCTTGAAAATAAATAGTTTGTTGCCTTTTACTATTTTTCTTCATTTTTCCCAAATGCAGTTTAGATTATGTCAAAGTTAAAGGCTAATGTTTTTCACTAACTTCATAGGAAAACTATTAAGCTTAAATGTATAACATAACCCACCTATAATTTAGCCCAAACAACTACCTCTTTCCCTACTGTATTTAATTAATTAATTTTGCTCCTTTGCACCCCATTATTTTTATTTCTACTTTGCACATTCTTCCATTGCAAATCTACCATTCCAGTGTTTTACTTGCTATATTGTATTTACTTTGCCTTTACCTCCCTTATCTCACCTCATTTGCTCACATCGTATATAGACTTGTTTCTACTGTATTATTGACTGTATGTTTGTTTTACTCCATGTGTAACTCTGTGTCGTTGTATGTGTCGAACTGCTTTGCTTTATCTTGGCCAGGTCGCAATTGTAAATGAGAGCTTGTTCTCAACTTGCCTACCTGGTTAAATAAAGGTGAAAAAAAAAAATGTCTGTTATTGTTTTTTTTCTCTCTCAAATGTTAATGCTTCAGACATCAAGGCACTCTAAACAGTCTTTAACCATACAATAGCTGGTTGGAAGCTGGCTTGGGGTATCATTTTACACTGCAATTTATATAAGCAATTTGAAGGGATACAAAGAAAACAAAAGTAATTTTTATTTGTCACATGGGCCGAATTCAACAGGTGTAGACATTACCATGAAATGCTAATTTACAAGCCCTTAACCAACAATGCAGTTCAAGAAATAGAGTTAAGAAAATGTTTACTAAATAACCTAAAGTAAAAGATAAAACACAAATAAAAAAGTAACACAACAAAATAACAATAACGAGGCTATACAGGGGGTACCGGTGCGGGGGTACAGGTTAAGTCAGGTAATTTGTACATGTAGGTAGGGTTATACAAGGAGGGGAATTTGCTTAAAGTATGTGAATGGGCGGACGAAATTCACTGCTTTGTGTGATGTATCGTTGTCTCGATCTTCTTGACCTTTGTGCTGTTGACTGTGCCCAATAATGTTTGTACCATGTTGTGTTGCTACCATGTTGTTGTTGTTATGTTGTGTTGCTACCATGTTGTTGTTGTTATGTTGCGTTGCTACCATGTTGTTGTTGTTGTGTTGCTACCATGTTGTTGTTGTTATGTTGCGGTGCTACCATGCTGTGTTGTCATGTGTTGCTGCCTTGTTATGTTGTTGTCTTTAGGTCTCTCTTTATGTAGTGTTGTCTCTCTTGTTGTGATGTGTGTTTTGTCCTATATTAATATATGTATTTATTTATTTTAATCCCAGGCCCCTGTCCCGCAGGAGGCCTTTTGCCGTCATTGTAAATAAGAATTTGTTCTTAACTGACTTGCCTAGTTAAATAAAGGTTAAATAAAATGTAAAAAACAAAGTCAAGTTCTACAGATTTAAATAAGATACTAATTATACAATTAAAATAAACTATTTCCAAAATTACTTTCCAACCCTCAAAAGAACAAAAGATGATCAGTTTATTCACAACAATCAACGGGTGACTAGGGGCTGCGTAAATTCGCTAATCCTCCCTGTATATGAATTACATTGAAAGGAGTACTTCGGAAGTTGTGGTGATCGATAGATCCGATCATCTGCGCAGCGTTTTGCTTCAACCTTACCCTCCTAAACAACTCCAATGTCAGGGGCGTAACGGTGATGTTGCTGTAGTCTGACGTCACTATAACTTTGTTATAAATACGGCCTGGACGCCATTTCCCTACCTCCAAGCTTTGCTGATACAGGTTTTCTGTCGAGCTAGCTACGCAGTATTTTCTGTCAAGAAATGGACGCCGCAAATCAACTTTGCAAACTTTTTGTCGGTGGATTGAACGTAGATACCGACGATGACGGGCTCCGCAAGCATTTTGAGCAGTATGGTCAATTGACCGACTGCGTTGTGGTTGTGAATAAGCAGCTACAGAGGTCCCGCTGTTTCGGCTTTGTTACCTACTCGAGCGGGGAGGAGGCCGATGCAGCAATGGCGGCTAGGCCACATGTCGTTGATGGCACCAACGTGGAGTTGAAAAGAGCGGTCGCTCGTGAAGATGCTGGTAAACCCGAGGCACTCGCCAAGGTCAAGAAAATATTCATCGGTGGACTGAAAGACGACATCGAAGATGAACATCTGAATGATTATTTTTCCCAGTTCGGCGAGATCGAGAAGGCCGAAGTAATCGCCGAGAAGGAAACCGGAAAGAAAAGGGGTTTCGGCTTTGTTCACTTCACAGATAACGACTCGGCCGACAAGGCAGTGGTTGTGAAGTTCCACACCATCAATGGGCACAAGGTGGAAGTGAAGAAAGCCCTCACCAAGCAGGAGATGCAAGCTGGTGGTGGCGGCAGGGGTGGAAGAGGGGGGAGAGGCATGAGAGGAGGACAAAATGGCTTCGGTGGCGGCAGAGGTGGTTACGACAGCTACGGGGGCGGTTTCGGTGGGGGCTACGGAGGCAATAGCGGCGGTTATGGCGGCGGCTACGGAAGTGGAGGCTATGGCGGTGGTTATGGAGGCGCAAGCTACGGAGGTGGCTACGGCGACCAGATGGGAGGTTATGGTGGCGGCAATGGCTACAGTGACTTTGGCAGTGGGTACAGCCAGCAGTCCTCCGGGTATGGGCCCATGAAAGGCGGCAGCAACTATGCCGGTAGGAGCCCCGCTCCATACGCCCCCAGAGGCGGTGCGGGTGGCTACAACAGAGGGGCTTATGGCGGCTACTAAACCCGTGGCTACGACAGACTATTTGCAAAGAAATGTCTTTTACACCCTCAACCGTCGGATCGGACGACCTCAAACCGAACTAAAAAAAAATTCAGTCATCCGGCATCTGCCATAAAGTACTGGCAAAATGCCGACACTGTGAAACCTAATCATTAAGAAGACCTCAAAACCAAACAGGTAGGAAGATGACTTCCGACCCAGAACCTGATTAGCACGACCAGCTGTTGCTGTAAGAAAAGTTCGATTGCAAAACCCATTTATCATTTGTTCCAAGTTGAGGGCGTGTAGCTGTCGTTAGTTGGCTTGCTTTTTTTTTTTTTTTTTTAGTTTTGCGTACATTCGTTTTTGAGTTTAGTCAAGGATTGTTTTGTTTGATACTATATTTTCTCTTATCTACATTTTAAGCAATTAGTTCCGAATTTCCCTGGGATCTAATCTTTTTTTCAATGTTTGGGGAATGGGACGCATGTGCTATGGAGTTGTATTTATTAGCTATAACTCTGATGTAAATTTGTATTCTATCCACTACTAGCCTATAGGTTTTAGGTGACGCTTAGGTGGTGGGGCGGATCCAGTTTAAACGTTTCATTCTTGACAATGTTTTGTAAATCAACGAAGTACGTCACAGTAATTTCCCAACACACATACATAGCATAGCGTCCGCTATCAGCTTAATGTTCCTTTCATTTACTTCAGCAATATCTCATGTATATTGTATAATCTGTCTGAAGATCAAACTACAATTGTTAAGCATTGGTATGCATATGTATGTTCATTTTAAATAAAAAGTTAAACAAACTTAGTTATTTTACTCATTTTACCAGGATGTCTTAAATGGATAGTTCGGGTTTTTGACAGCTTGTACTACTTCCCCAAAGTCAAATCAAGGTATACCATTTGTAATCATCAGCGTCCAGTATGAAGGCAGTTGGTACTTTCGAGCGCCAATACTTCCTTCAAGCTGCACGCAGGTGCATATAAATGGTATCTACAAGTTCATATCACTGGAGAAGTAGTGGGCCTCGTAAAATTCCCGAAATATCCCTCTAAGTCTACTTCTGATTGGTTATATTATGTGACTTATTTTATATATATTTAATATTAGCTTCATGGCGTTTCTTCCATTGCTCTTCCCAGCTAGGGGGGTGAAGAATGGATTGCAGTTAAGTTTGCCCATGACCAATGCATGGGGGCTTTGTTGGTTGGCAATAACATAAATTGTTCCATAAAGTTAACTGGCATTTAACTTGTGGACCTGAGGGCTCTCATATTTATCTTTGATTCCTACATTTAGGTGTTCATACTGTTATCCAAGTACGTCAACATAGCAGTAGCAGTTTGACTTTATACAGGGACCCTGTTCTATACCTGGGGTCGATTGTCATAGGACTCTGAAATATCTCTTTAGGATCACATCAGCAAACTAGGTATGTAAATCAAACTGTCTTCACTATGTGTTGGTCAAGTATTAAAGATATGGATTTGAAATGGTACTCAACTACTGATTAGGATTAATTTATTGATAGTTTTTTTGCATTTATCAGTAGTTGGTCTTTGGCCTTATGCATCTTTTAAGAGGGGATTTTACTGCACTTACTTGGTCCTAAATAATCTAAAATAATGGTCTGAGGAGACTAAGTGCACTTCCTACATTAATGCAAATATATGGAATGGCACATGGTGTTACCTCCTGACTTGGCTTGATGTATTTATCTGCACTGTCTCATTCTTTACCCTTTTCCTCTCTCCTCCAGGTAGCCATGGTGACCTGACTGCCAGGACACCAATCTGGCAAAGCCTTGGTTTCCTTCAGGACTGGGGGATTGCAGTTAAGGCTGTCCCACTTCCATGGGTGATTTGGAACCCCTGGACATTCTGCCTAATGTGTGCATTAAAATCTTTATTGTATTTACCAGGTTTCAATAATTGCCAGTGGGTTTATTCTAGTCAATCTAGGAGGGTGACGTAATTGACTACTTATTCTGTTCTTACCCATTGTAGGAAAGTGGTTCATAAATGTTAGATCATTGTAAACTATGAAAAAATGGACACCAATGGTGGCTTTGGTGTGCTATGCTTTTAATTTGCTGCAATTTAAATAAAACTATTTTTTTTAAAGATTTACATTGTTTTATTGGGACATATGCAATGGGGTTTAAAGGGCAATATTATTGTATGGTAGGTTTTGCCTTTGGATTGCACTAACTCTTCCAATGTTCAAGTTACAGTTACTGAACTTTGAACATGCAGCCCAATTCTATTACTCCACTAATTTGCTATTTTGAGCAGTCATTTTGAGCAGGTACAGTGAATCTCAACCTCTGAGCTCCAAAGATGCAGTTCAAAGTGAATGCTCTGAATTGGGCTGCCTGTCTCATGTAGTTTGATGCACATTTACTTGTACTGTAACTGTTAATTCAAATTAAATTTAGGCAGATCACAAAAGCCACTTAATACTGAAATGGGCCTATATTGTATGGCATCTGTAGTGTTATACCTCAATCCTAAATGAATAGGAAAGATGGACACTAGTATTTTCTTAGCAAAATAAATTATATATGCAAATTCAACAGCATTGTGGCATGCTGAGCACTGCCAGGATTATCTGCATGTCCTGTAATGTATTCACATCTTTCTTCAAACTTGCACTCACTAATCCCATGTGGCTCAGTTGGTAGAGCATGGTGCTTCCAACAGCCAGGGTTTTTGGTTCAATTCCTACAGTGGACCAGTATGAAAAACATATACTCTTCTGAAGGTAAGATGTTTTTGTCCTCGAATGTCAATGTACAAAACATTACCGCTCGTGTTATAGTTTATGCTATTCTTGCTGTAAGACCCCCTGGATAAGAGTGTCTGCTGAATGAATGTATTCAAGTTGCCTATTTTTTTTACACTTGAATATTCAATGCCAGTCTTTTTTTAATGGTTAGGTTTTTAATAATAGGTTTTTTAGGGGGAACAAAGGAGTAACATGTAGTTCAGAATGAAAGGTCGTCCACAAATGAGGAGCATCAACCAAAAGTCTTTGAAATCAATACTGCTTTGAATGCGCACAGCAGTGTCATGTGCTAGAACAGAACTGACATGAATGTCAGGCCAGAGACCAGAGTACTGATGTGAATAAAGACCTGGATTAGTGAAAGCTAAGTAGATGGATATTCAGATCATTGCATACGAAGAGATTGTATGAAACGAGAAGGATGAATTTACAAATGATGAGAACGGCAATTTGAATAAAATTAGGTGGGATTTGAAGGTAACAACCAATCAGAACTGTTGACGTATTTCCAAACCTACGCCAGACGTCATTGCGTCGCCGGTAGCTTCTTTTAAAGCGATGCGATTTTGTCAGGTTACATTTTATTTGCTGTAAAACTACTCTGCTAGTAATCATGACGAACCAACTCTGCAAACTATTTGTCGGTGGCTTGAACGTCGAGACTACAGACGATGGCCTTCGTCAACATTTCGAGCAGTACGGCCAGTTAACCGACTGCGTAGTGGTCCAGAACCAGCAGCTACAAAGGTCCCGCTGTTTCGGCTTTGTAACCTACTCAAGTGCGGAGGAGGCCGACGCAGCCATGGCCGCCAGGCCACATGTCGTCGATGGTACCAACGTGGAGTTAAAAAGGGCCGTTGCACGGGAAGATGCTGGTAGGCCAGAGGCACTCGCCAAAGTAAAGAAAATATTTATTGGTGGGCTGAAAGACGACATTGAAGACGAACATCTGAATGATTATTTCTCTCAATTCGGCGCAATTGAGAAGGCCGAAGTCATCAGCGACAAAGAGACTTTCAAAAAAAGGGGATTCGGCTTTGTCTACTTCGAAGATAATGACTCTGCCGACAAAGCGGTCGTGCTGAAGTTCCACACCATCAATGGACACAAAGTGGAGGTGAAGAAGGCCCTCACCAAACAAGAGATGCAGTCAGCCGGTGGTCGTGGTGGCCGTGGTGGGAGAGGAATGAGGGGGTCTCAAAATGGCTACGACGGCGGAAGAGGTGGCGGCTACGGCAGCTATGGCGGTGGCTATGGAGGAAACGATGGCGGCTACGGTGGAGGATACGGCAACGGAGGTGGTTACGGTAACCAAGGGGGATACGGAGGAGGTTATGGCGATCAAATGGGGGGCAGTTATGGTGGGAACGGTTACAATGACTTTGGCGGAGATTATGGTCAGCAGTCTTCCGGTTATGGTGCAATGAAGGGGGGTAGCTATTCAGGCAGGAGCGCTGCACCGTATTCCCGTGGAGGTGCCGGTGGCTATGGCAGGGGTGGATATGGTGGTTATTAGATGCCGTTGACCTCTCAACCCCAATTTGAAATGTTCATAATTTCTGATTCAATGAACTGAATTTACACACGGGCCAGAGTGCCCTATTTCTTTCTTGCTCCAATTTAAAAGGACTCGTGCCCCTCACCCACCCTGATTTAGCCCCTATCCTACTCCCTCCATCTGGACTACACCATTGTCCCTAGGCGGCGTTACTAAAGACATTATGGACTTTGTTACCAGTTCAACTTTATGACTTGTCGATGTAGTTTCGTGGTTCTTTAAACATTTTTTTTATTATTAAATTGTAGTTAACGTCCCTGCTTCAAGACTTTCCTATGATACTGTATGTCAGGGGTGTCAAACTCGTTCCATGGAGGGTCTAGTGTTTCCAGACTTTTTCCCCCCTTTTTCAATTACGCCCTAGGTTTCAGTGTGGGGAGTTCCTTACTAATTATTGACCTTAATTCATCAAGTACAAGGGAGGAGCTAAGACACTCGGCCTTCTGTGGAATGAGTTTGACACCTGTGTTCTGTCCTTAGTACCAGCAAGGTTAATAACAAGTCAAATTGCTTTGCAACATGAAACTCAGGGGTATTAATGGAGTTTAAAGCAATCTTCATGAATGCTTGAGTGGTTTAAGATCATAAAATTTTGTCACAGTGTTTTGAGGAATTGAAAGAACTATGGTTATTGTTTTTAATGGTTACCTCCTAATGCTTTTCTCCGTCCAATATGTGCTGTTCAATACCTTGTAAATCAATGCAGTTGTGGAATGTTACTAAAATCCTGAATTAGTTGACTCTTGAGTCTCACTCCTTTGCCTGTAATAAAGTTTTTAATGTTGTCAATTTAACCATATGGCATTTTGTTTCAAAAGGATTATTCAGGATCGGTTATATCATGAAGCGGTTGCGCACCCTACAGAATGAAACACCATCACTGGTTACTTTCCTGTTCAGGAATAGACTAATCTGGCATGTGTGAAACTGGCCTACATTCACACATAAAAAAATAAAAGTGTTTTAGACCTTCCAGAATTACCTGTTACGCTGTCTACAACCAGTCCTCCTTGAGGGAGGAGTGACAAACCTGATTGGAGGCAAGACTATTACACTACCAAAGGCTGTCTTTTCTAATACTAGGTCTATCCTAATTAATGTGGGATTTTTGGTTGTCTGACATCTAATTTGATTGGATAGCAGTGAGGATTGCTATTTTTCTCCAGTACATTAGCTATACTTAAGCAATAAGTAATGAAGGGGTCTGGTATATGGCCAATAAACCATGGCTAAGGGCTGTATCCAGGTACTCTGCGTTGTCTGGTTATATCATGGCTGTCAGCCAGTCAGGGCGTGACCCACCCAGTTTATAAAGCCTATCAACACCTTTCTGTTTTGCTACATACCTTGCCAAATGTAAACTAGTCCATACCATTGTATTCTAGTTTGTCCTGTCCAAATTTTATTCCAATGTGCCCGATCATTAGGTCCTTATGATTATGGAAAGATGCAAAATGGGTAACGTTTTGCTAGAATGTAGTTCTATTGGAGGTAATCAATTTACAATAGCTCACCCCTAGGAGGCTCGTAGACGTGTAAGCATTACGTCGACGCCAACCATTTGTCTACATCCGCCATTTTAGACACCAAAAGAAGCACTGTCAAAAGTCTGCGTTGATATAACCATATAAATTGCATCAAAGCGAGATGGAAAATCAACTCTGCAAGCTCTTTATTGGTGGACTAAATGTTCACACCACTGACGGTGGTCTTCGTAAACACTTTGAACAGTATGGCCAGCTGACCGACTGCGTAGTTGTTCAGAACCAGCAACTACAGCGGTCTCGCTGTTTTGGTTTTGTAACCTATGCTACTGCTGATGAGGCAGACGCTGCAATGTCCGCCCGGCCTCATGCCCTGGACGGCAACAATGTTGAACTGAAAAGAGCAGTGGCACGTGAAGATGCGGGAAAACCTGAGGCTCTGGCTAAGGTTAAGAAAATATTTATCGGGGGTCTGAAAGAAGACATAGAGGATGGACATCTGAACGAGTATTTCTCTCAGTTTGGTACTATCGAGAAGGCCGAGGTTATTAGCGATAATCAAACTGGTAAGAAGAGGGGGTTTGGTTTTGTTTATTTCGAAGATTATGATTCTGCCGACAAAGCGGTGGTACTGAAGTTCCACCATATAAATGGCCATAAAGTAGAGGTGAAAAAAGCCCTCACCAAGCAAGAAATGCAGGCTGCTGGCACCCGTGGCGGGAGGGGAGGAAGGTTTCAAAATGGATACGGTGGTGGCTATGGAGGAGGTTATGGAGGCAGTGACGGTGGATACGGCGTGGGGTACAGTGGAGGCTATGGTGACCAAATGGGTGGCTACGGTGGGAACGGCTACAGTGATTTTGGAGGTGGCTATAGCGACCAGTCATCTAATTATGGCCCCATGAAAGGTAATTACTCGGGCAGAAGCAGCGCACCTTACACCCGAGGTGGTGGTGCTTACGGCAGGGGGGGGTACGATGGCGCTTACTAGAGCCCCAGCAAATCTTACTCAAAGCAGCCTCGCTCCCTTAGCAAAAATGATTACACCCTCATAACATAGTTCCCACCAAGCGTTCTATAATGGTACGAGAGTGACTGAACTCAGCCCGAGTGGTTCAGACAGGAAAGTTACTACAGTATTCTCTATTCAAGGCTGACCCAAATAGGCAACGTTAGGGCCATCTAGCAACTAACTACAGATTATTTTGGGGGGCAGATGTCTCCACCTTCATAGCAACTGCAGATGTCTCCACCTTCATAGCAACAACATTTCTCTAGGAAACAGCTGTCTTCACCTCCATAGCAACTACAGATCTCTCTAGAAGGCAGATGTCTTCACCCCATAGCAACTACTGAGCTCTAGAAGGCAGATGTCATCACTCCAAAGTTCTCAAATAACTTAGCTCTAAATGGCCATTGTCCATCCACCACAAGTAATAGGACTACTCCTTTGGATTATTTTATTTTGAGCAGTGGACCACTGTTTATATTTTGCCAAGATGCTGTAAAAATTAAGTTAATACGTCTCTGCTTGTTATCGTAGATCTGTTATATTTACTTTAATGTGTTGTAACTAAATTACATTTTGTTTTAAAATATTTGTATTTAAGTTGGAGTGTTATTAATTTGGGACCCCTTGTTTGATTTAGCCATGTAATCAATTGCAGTGAACTTGATGACGTCCTTTTCTGCATCTAAGTAGTTTAAAGGTAACTTAAGTTAAGTTTTGCCCATACATTTCTTACTTGCCCCTGCACTATACCAAATTATATGACATATCTGCCCAATACCATTTGGTTTTAAAGGGGAATCTCCACACAGTATTTATTTTGGACTATAAGGACTAGGTCACACTTTTTAAGTATTCAAGGTTCACTGCTGTTACTGAAATATAGGCTATTTGTTGTAGTGTTTGATTTGTGATTCCCATTTAGTTTGATTATTAAATAATTGTAACATTACTATGATCATTATGTTATAGTTGTTAACCATTACATATTCTCACTTCTCAACTACTTCAAATTCTGTAAACAGATGTTACCTAAAGCTTTCCAGTTTTTCTATTTTACTGTAGAACCACAAATATTTCAGTAACAAGGATATATCTTTATGCTTCTGTCTTGTGTATTTTTGGTGAACAGAGTTAAACTGATTGTTTTTCAGTAAACTGTGTGTAATATATCCATCTAATAAACCCTTCTATATAGAAATGAATTAGACCTTAAGTACTTTGAATTAAATCGGGTAAAACTTAGGGTATGAAACCACAGTAAGTAACCTGCTGTGGTACAGAAAACGTTATCAGGGTTTGTTCTTTAAGCACCTTAAAATTAATTCCTAGATTTTGATGAATGTATTCTTCATACTAATTGGATTTGCTAGCCACTCATGTTTGATATTCAAGTAGCTCTTAGGTCCCCAAAAATATATTCAATCAATCAGATCTGGTAGAGTAATGAATAGACTATATATCTGTCTTTGAACATATATGTATTACATCCAGAATGTCTTTATTCCTCCATGAAATTAATGCTAGAGCTCTGTTCCAAAGCTCTACGGGCCCGATTCCGATTTAGGAAATGACGCCTTTCTTACACACGACTTTCCTACGCACTTCTCAGTAGCTGATATTCAGACTTACCTTATGAAGGTGTGCAACAGGCTTTGCAGGTGTGGTTCCTAATACATTTAATTCAAGCACATTATAATAGGGAGAATAGTGTACAATAGTAGGTTATACCCTTATCGATTGCCTGCACTAACCATTGAACTGTGATACAGCCAAGTGTTCCGCCATTTGTTGGGTTGAAACAGTTATGGCTTGCTCTGCTCCATAACAATTTAATTAGCCTACATGCTATATATACAGTTGAAGTTGGAAGTTTACATACACCTTAGCCAAATACATTTAAACTCAGTTTTTCACAATTCCGGACATTTAATCATAGTAAAAATAAATCCCTGTCTTAGGTCAGTTAGGATCACCACTTTATTTTAAGAATGTGAAATGTCAGAATAATAGTAGAGTGATTTATTTCAGCTTTTATTTCTTTCATCACATTCCCAGTGGGTCAGACGTTTACATACACTCAATTAGTACTTGGTAGCATTGCCTTTAAATTGTTTAATGTTTTGTGTAGCCTTCCACAAGCTTCCCACAATAAGTTTCTCCTGATAGAGCTGGTGTAACTGAGTCAGGTTTGTAAGGCCTCCTTGCTCGCATACTCTTTTTCAGTTCTGCCCACACATTTTCTATAGGATTGAGGTCAGGGCATTTGATGGCCACTCCAATACCTTGACTTTGTTGTCCTTAAGCCATTTTCCCACAACTTTGGAAGTATGTTTGGGTTCATTGTATAATTTGGAAGACCCATTTGTGACCAAGCTTTAACTTCCTGACTGATCTCATGAGATGTTTCTTCAATATATCCACATAATTTTTGTTCCTCATGAAGCCATCTATTTTATGAAGTGCACCAGTCCCTCCTGCAGCAATGCACCCCCACAACATGATGCTGCCACCCCTGTGCTACACGGTTGGGATGGGGTTCTTCGGCTTGAAAGCCTCCCCCTTTTTCCTCCAAGCATAACAATGGTCATTATGGCTAAACAGTTCTATTTTTGTTTCATCAGACCAGAGGATATTTCTCCAAAAAGTATGATCTTTGTCCCCATGTGCAGTTGCAAACCGTAGTCTGGCTTTTTTACGGCGGTTTCGGAGCAGTGGATTCTTCCTTGCTGAGCGGCCTTTCAGGTTATGTCGAGATAGGACTCGTTTTACTGTGTATATAGATACTTTTGTACTTGTTTCCTCCAGCATCTTCACAAGGTCCTTTGCAGTTGTTCTGGGATTGATTTGGACTTTTCACACTAAAGTACGTTCATCTCTAGGAGACAGAACGAGTCTCCTTCCTGAGCGGTATGACGGCTGCGTGGTTCCATGGTGTTTATACTTGCGTACTATTGTTTGTACAGATGAACGTGGTACCTTCAGGCTTATGGAAATTGCTCCCATAGATGAACCAGACTTGTGGAGGTCTACAATTTTTTTTCTGAGGTCTTGGCTGATTTCTTTTGACTTTCCCATGATGTCAAGCAAAGAGGCACTGAGTATGAAGGTAGGCCTTGAAATACATCCACAGGTACACCTCCAATTGACTCAAATGATGTCAATTAGCCTATCAGAAGCTTCTAAAGCCATGACATTTTCTGGAATTTTTCAAGCTGTTTAAAGGCACAGTCAACGTAGTGTATGTAAACATCTGACCCACTGGAATTTTGATACAGTGAGTTAAAAGTGAAATAATCTGTCTGTAAACAATTGTTGGAAAAATGACTTGTGTCATGCACAAAGTAGATGTCCTAACTGACTTGCCAATACTATAGTTTGTTAACAAGACATTTGTGTCGTGTTTGAAAAACAAGTTTTAATGATTTAATCCTAAGTGTAGGTTGACTTCTGACTTCAACTGTATGTATACACACAAAAGTATGTGGACACCCCTTCAAATTAGTGGATTCGGCTATTTCAACCACACCGTTGCTGGCAGGTGTATTAAATAGAGCACACAGCCATGCTATCTCCATAGACAAATATTGGCAATAGAATGGCCTTACTGAAGAGATCAGTGACTTTCAAAGTGGTCAGTTTGTCAAATTTCTGCCCTGCTGGAGCTGCCCCGGTCATCTGTAAGTGCTGTTATTGTGAAGTGGAAACGTCTAGTAGCAACAACGGCTCAGCCACGAAGTGGTAGGTCACACAAGCTCACAGAATAGGACCACTGAGTGCTGAAGCGTGTCACGCATAAAAGTCTTCTGTTGCAACACTCACTACCGAGTTCCAAACTGCTTCTGGAAGCAACTTCAGCACAATAACTGTTAGTTGGGAGCTTCATGAAATGGGTTTCCATGGACAAGCAGCTGCACACAAGCCTAAGATCACCATGCACAATGCCAATCGTCGGCTGGAGTTGTGTAAAGCTCGCCACCATTGGACTCTGGAGCAGAGGAAACGTGTTCTCTGGAGTGATGAATCACGCTTCACCATCTGGCAGTCCGACGGACGCATCTGGGTTTGGCGAATGCCAGGAGAACGTTACCTGCCCGAATGCATAGTGCCAACTGTAAAGTTTGGTGGATGAGGAATAATGGTCTGGGGCTGTTTTTCATGGTTCGAACTAGGCCCCTTAGTTCCATTGAAGGGAAATCTTAACGCTAAAGCATATAATGACATTCTCATCGATTCTGTGCTTCCAGCTTTGGGGCAACAGTTTGGGGAATACCCTTTTCTGTTTCAGCATGAGAATGCCACCGTGCACAAAGCGAGGTCCATACAGAAATGGTTCGTCAAGATCGGTGTGGAAGAACTTGACTGGCTTGCACAGAACCCTGACCTCAACCTCATCGAACACCTTTGTGATGAATTGGAATGCTGACTGCGAGTCAGTCCTAATTGCCCAACATCAGTGTCCGACCTCACTAATGCTCTTGTGGCTGAATGGAAGCAAGTCTCCGCAACAATGTTCCAACATCAAGTGGAGAACCTTTTCAGAAGAGTGGAGGCTGTTATATCAGCAAAGGGGGGACCAACTCCATATTTATGCCCATGATTTTAGAATGAGATGTTCAATGAGCAGGTGTCCACATGCTTTTGGTCATGTAGTGTGTATAATCAACTGTTACTAATGATCCTCAGCAACAACCACATGGTCATGACGGCGTTTACAGAGGAAGCAAATTAAGGTAAACGAAACAATGTCATTAAATGGAATGATAATGTAGGTTAAACCAACTGAAGGGAACTATCAGTAAATTGGCAGTTGAATATGTGTTATTAGGCCTACTGACGATCGATACTAATAGTGGCTAACATTTAACATGATAGAAGTAGGAAACTGAGAAAGATGGGGTAGCCTATGTTTAAGACATTTAAGTGGCCATCCCTACAAGTCAAAAGGCCGTACAATTTAAATTCTGCATAATGGCACAGCATTTGATAAACTTTTCAGTAGGAAAGTTGATATGCTTCAGTTTGCTGCCATATGACTTGTTTTACATTTGTCTCCAGCGACTATAAGGTCAAATATATCTAAACAGAGTGTCATTTATATTTACAATTCCCTTATCCAAACGGATTACTCATTTACCTAGCTCTTAAGTTGTAAATTACAGTCAATGTTATTTCTAATAAAAATTTAAGTGGATGCTTTTTCCAATTGAAACCTGTAGGTTTGCTAGCCCTTATTCATGGTTTCCTCACGCGTAAAAGTGGTGGAATTAAGTTAAGGTCAGAATACAGCGTATCTGTTGACACACCTCCGCCACACCTTCATTTATTCAATCTCCACCCAAAACAAATAGTAGGTGAATAGAATACTATTCTCATGCTTATATTCAATTTCAGAATACGCATAGAGAGAGGTGCATAGAAAGGGAATTATGTTACATTTACACGCGCTTAACTTGGGTTGGAATCGGGCCCTTGGTGAACAAATAGGCTGGATACCTTAGCTGTGTCTTCTATGTCATGGGAATCTCCAGGGTATTCCGAGCTCTAGAATTCCAGCTGAAAGTCCATAGGATATCAGGTTTGTTACAATACATGCATCATTGAAATAGTCCTGGGCCTATTCCACTTCACTGGGAAACATATTTTTTATCTGTCTGGATGACAATTTCAAAAATGTTCTCTTACTTTCCACAGAGTTGTCGAAATTGATAGATTATGACACATTCTTCCTATGTCCTGCTGGTTAATGGATCGCCAGGGATTGATTGGACCAAGATGAGGACAAGTTCCTATGAGGAGGAAAACTCTTGTCTATGGCATTGGGACAACTAAGGTGAGTTTACTAATTCTCTTATTACAGATGCATTTTGTTTACATGCACATACTTTGATATGGCCTACACATTTTCATTGATTCACAGTGCTTAATTTAAGTCAAAGGAACGTCCTTATGTTTTTTGTCTTTAGCCAATGGAGGGCAGCATTTCTTTGCTCATAAAGGGTTAATTACTATTTTGGTTAAAGTGCCAATGGATACCTAACTGGGTACTACATGGGTTTTATAATTGTTTTAATGGTTATCAAATTCCAATGTATTTTGACAGGTGTGACCCAAGACTGTGCTGATCCAGCTCTTGTGGTCCTGTCATCACAGGATGAAAAAAAATGTCTGTGAAAGATGCAGGTTTTTTGAAGGACCTAATATCCATCTGTTGGGAAAGTTGAAACTTTCACTGAATCATTCAGATGTGTATCCTTGTTTTGTATTCCAGTATGTGGAATCAATTGCACTGCTTGTACTGTACTCTAATGGTTATTAGTCAATTCAATAAATATCGATATTTTTAAAACTTATACATTGATAATTCTTCTAAAATGTCAAGTGGTGCTTATGACCGTGTATTAAGCTCCTTTTTTTAAATGTCATTTTAGATGCATGCTGTTTTATCTTGTAAGCCACCTTGAACCATGTCTTGTAAACAAAGTGAAACACATGATCACATTTCAAGTTTGCTGACCCTCAGGCCAGCCAATAGCTTCTACGCTATTTTGCTAGCTAAAGCGTTGAGTGAGATAGTTAGGCTATTCACAATAGTTCACTCAAATAAAGTCATGTTGTTTAGCTTATACAAGTATTCAGACCCCTTGACTTTTCCCCACATTTTGTTACGTTACAGCCTTATTCTAAAATGGATTAAATAAATCCACATCAATCTACATACAATAGCCCAAAATGACAAAGCGAGAACAGGTTTTGAGACATTTTTGCAAATGTATAAAAAACTAAAAAGAAATATCTTATTTACATTAGTATTCAGATCCTTTGCTATGAGACTCAAAATTGAGTTCAAGTACATCCTGTTTCCATTGGTCATCATTGAGATGTTTCTAGAACTTGGGGGTCCACCTGTGGTAAATGATATTAATTGGACATGATTTGGAAAGGCACACACCTGTCTATATAATGTCTTACAGTCAGAGCAAAAACCAAGCCATTGAGGTATAATTAATTGTCCGTAGGGCTCCGAGACAGTATTGTGCCGAGGCACAGATCTGGGGAAAGGTACCAAAAAAAGTCTGCAGCTTTGATGGGCCCCAAGAACACAGTGGCCTCCATGATTCTTAAATGGAAGAAGTTTGGAATCACAATGACTCTTCCTAGAGCTGGCCGCCCGGCCAAGCTGAGCAGTCGGGGAGAAGGGCCTTGGTCAGGGAGGTGACCAAGAACCCGATGGTCACTCTGACAGAGCTCCAGAGTCCCTCTGTGGTGATGGGAGAACCTTCCATAAGGACAACCATTTCTGCAACACTCCACCAATCCGGCCTTCATGGTAGAGTGGCCAGATGGAAACCACTCCTCACTAAAAAGCACACAACAGCCCACTTGGAGTTTGCCAAAAGGCACCTAAAGGACTCTCAGACCATGAGAAAGAAGATTCTCTGGTCTGATGAAACCAAGATTGAACTCTTTGGCCTGAATGCCAAGCGTTACTTCTGGAGGAAACCTGGCAGCATCATGCTGTGGGGATGTTTTTCAGCGGCAGGGACTGGGAGACTAGTCAGGATCGAGGGAAAGATGAACGAAGCAAAGTACAGAGAGATCCTTGATGAAAACCTGCTCCAGAGTGCTTAGGACCTCAGACTGGGGCGAAGGTTAATCTTCCAAAAGGAAAATGACCCTAAGCACACAGCCAAGACAATGCAGGAGTGTCTTCGGGACAAGTCTCTGAATGTCCTTGAGTGGCCCAGCCAGAGCTCGGACTTGAACCCGATCGAACATCTCTGGAGAGACCTGAAAATAGCTGTGCAGCGACGCTCCCCATCCAACCTGACAGAGCTTGAGAAGAATGGGAGAAACTCCCCAAATACAGGTGTGCCAAGCTTGTAGCTTCACACATAAGAAGACTTGAGGCTGTCATCTCTGCCAAAGGTTATTCAACAGAGTACTGAGTAAGGGGTTTGAATTCTTAGGTAAATGTGATATTTCTGTTTTTTATTTTTAATAAATGTGCAAACATTTCTAAAAACCTGTTTTTGCTTTGTCATTATGGGGTATTGTATGTAGATTGATGAGGGGAAAAAACATTTGATCCATTTTAGAATAAGGCTGTAGGTAACAAAATGTCGTAAAAGTCAAGGGGTCTGAATATTTTCAGAATGCACTGTATGTATATCAATATTCCAAAGTTGATATGATGAATATTGATACTATTAGCTATAAAGTTATCTCGTGAATGGCTACTTTGTAACCGACTGTCCCAACGATTTCTCTTGGGTGGATTCTTCTTCTCCTCGCCCGACACTCCGTAACCTAGCAACGCGGGAGCAAGTGGAACCAAGATGTTCATCCGTGGAACAACGCTTTGCCGATTGAAATGGGGCCGCATGAAGCAGGAATGGTGACTGGGGAAAACATTCTCTACCCTTCCTTAATCAGTTCTCAGAAAATACATGTAATAGTTTAAGGTAAAAAGGAAAGAAGCAGTAACCATGGGAAGATGCTTGCTTATTATTAGCTAGGTTTATTTGTCAGCTAATGAATGAGTCAATATTCGATTATAAGCAATTTCATGCTAGTGTTGCTTTGGACTTAGTTTGGACGAGACATTTTGTGCATGTGCCCGTTGCCAGCCCCTGTACTTATTTAGCACATCTGATATCATGGATTGTATAACCTTGGGGTAAGTTGACATAATAGTCGGGATGAAAGTGTACGCTTCCGATGAATTCAGTACAGCTGTTGTCAGATTACTTGCTACATGATTTGGAGAGATTTGGCATATTCCATGATAGCTGGATGACTTGCTAGCTTAGCTAACTAACGTTACTGTACTGCACTGCCTCGTTGGTTTGTCAATGTAGTTCTAGTATTAGCAATCTAAGCGAACAGCGTGAGTAAAAGGTAGCCCAAGACAACTGTATGTTACCTACCTTACTTTGTTAGTACGTTCGTCAATAAGAGTGGCACATACTTATTGTAACGTGGTTCTAGTAACCAAGTAATGTTACTAGCTAGCGAAAGAGCTGCCAAATTACTAGCTACGAACATCAGCTGCTAAATTACTGTGTTCGCCAGTTAGCAACTGTAGCTAGCTACTGTTGAAGTATACATTACAATACTTTATTGTAATTTAAAATGCGTGTTCAGTTATTTTGAGTAACACGAACTTATCTCTAGCATTGTCTTTGGAATGACAGTGGGGTTTTGTTAATACCATTTTTGTACAAGTCAAAGGGCTGGGGTTATGATGAATGAGGTTAATGATCTTGGGTGGGCCTATTAATGTCCAGTTTATTGTCCTTGACCAGTCGAGAATCTAATGACCAGCAGCCGACCTGTGACCCCGAGGAAGATGCCATGGATGTGGGGATGCACACCTTCAACCACACCCATATGAGAAAGGCATTTCAGCTGATGAATGACATGAGGAGGTAGGTTGGTTTCACCCCTGCCTAGTATCCCCTTTTTTCATCACTGAAAATAAGCCATGTGATGGCCTTTGTAAGATGTTGATATAACCCAGTGTCATGAGACACAGTAATAGCCTTCACATTATACATAATGGCTTATCCTTGGCACCGAATAGTCTACTTGGCAATGAATGACCTAATACTACAGTAACCTCGGCACACAGCTGGAGCACTTATTTCCAGTTGACAGTTATTTATAAATCATCAGTATGATGTTGACAGTTATTTATAAATCCTCAGTATGATGTTGACAGTTATTTAGAAATCCTCAGTATGATGTTGACAGTTATTTATAAATCCTCAGTATGATGTTGACAGTTATTTATAAATCCTCAGTATGATGTTGACAGTTATTTATAAATCCTCAGTATGATGTTGACAGTTATTTATAAATCCTCAGTATGATGTTGACAGTTATTTAGAAATCGCTCAGTATGATGTTGACAGTTATTTAGAAATCCTCAGTATGATGTTGACAGTTATTTAGAAATCGCTCAGTATGATGTTGACAGTTATTTATAAATCCTCAGTATGATGTTGACAGTTATTTATAAATCCTCAGTATGATGTTGACAGTTATTTATAAATCCTCAGTATGATGTTGACAGTTATTTAGAAATCCTCAGTATGATGTTGACAGTTATTTAGAAATCCTCAGTATGATGTTGACAGTTATTTAGAAATCCTCAGTATGATGTTGACAGTTATTTAGAAATCCTCAGTATGATGTTGACAGTTATTTAGAAATCCTCAGTATGATGTTGACAGTTATTTAGAAATCCTCAGTATGATGTTGACAGTTATTTAGAAATCCTCAGTATGATGTTGATAGTTATTTAGAAATCCTCAGTATGATGTTGACAGTTATTTAGAAATCGCTCAGTATGGTGATTTGGGAAAACGCTGTTCAACCATCTTTTGTGTTTACAGTAAGAATATGCTGTGCGACGTTCTGTTGGTGGCAGGAAATGTAGAGGTGACCGCTCACAAGTTGGTGCTAGCCTCCTGCAGCCCCTACTTCTGTGCCATGTTCACAGGTATTTGTGTATATAGGCTACATTTGTAATCATTGTGAAAGCCGCGGGTCAAGTGAAAGATGTTGTGAATGTGAAGCCCACTTTATTGTGACAGTGAGATTATTTTTTTCCTCATTTCACATAAAACCTTCTCAAGTGGGTTCTCTCACTGTGTGTGGTGGACAGGGGACATGAGTGAGAGCAAAGCCCAGCAGGTGGAGATCAGGGATGTGGATGGCCAAACACTAAAAAAACTGGTGGACTATATCTATACAGCTATGATTGAAGTAACGGAGGACAACGTTCAGGTGAGCTACAGCGTCCCTAACTGTGTCCTCCGACATGTCTAAGTGCTTACAGAAGTGGAGTCAATGGATTCTTTCATGTTGCTTTGGCATTCCTTCATTGGTCTCTTCAGAATTAGACTTTTTATGTGGCATAAAGTTGTCTCTCCCTACCAGCCCTTTCCCTTTCTCCAGCATTACCAGTCTGCTCCTTCCTTCCTTGCTGTTGAGGCCAAGGTTTCTGCAGGCAGGGCTTTTCCTCTTATTATTAGCTCAGGAAATGTGCATGGAGGGAGAGGAAATGCTCTCAATGTTTGCAACATGCCTGCTTTGTGTGCGTGTGTGTGTTTGTTTTAGAATGGCTTCCAAGCCTTGTCATTAGATTGGCTCATTTTTCATTGTATGTGTGTGTGGTGCTACGGTATTTTCCATTTTAGCTCTCAGAATGTGTGGGCCACAACTGCTGAAAACACCCACTATAATAGTTAGCCTGCAGCTCCCTGTTCAGACCTAAGCGCAACAGGCAAAAATGAAATCACAGGCCTAAATTAAAGGAGAGCCTGGCTGAGTGACCTAGTTTCTGTGTGCCTGCCTGTGTGGGGATGTGGACAAATGGGAGAGCCTGTTAAAGCACACAATATTACTGAAGGACTGGCAGGCTGGAGGCTAATAAACCAGAGAAGCCAAATGTCTCCTTTAGAATTGACCACCGTGTACCACCGGTACACATCATTCTAGTTGTCCGGCTATAGTCTGAGAGCCAGGGCTGCAGAGATATCCTGTTATCCCTGCTGTCTCTGTTTTGGGTTTTTCACAGCTTAAGCTCTTATCCTAGTAAATATGTGGCTGTTTCTGACTCATTGTCCATTCTGAGTGGCACTGACATTATGGATCATGGCCCTCTAGATGAAGTTGGGGCTCCGTTTGGGTTGCCCTTAATTTTGGTATTAACCCGACTCTGGAATTGAAATAAGTTTGCCTCCCATAGATTCCTCAAACCATTGAATAGTATTCAAATCCTCTGAATTCTAATTGAAAACAGGGAGATTTGTTTGGTGTTAGAAATGAATGACAAGGAGAGCATTTACCTGCTGTGTATTCTATTAATTGACCAAATGATATTGTCTTGTATTGGGCCCGCCTTCTCTCTATGATGGCTGAACTGAGAGTATCCAGTCTCTTGCTGCGTGTTCTGATCCCTGTGTTGTGTCTCTGTAGGTGCTCCTGCCTGCAGCCAGCCTCCTGCAGCTGATGGACGTGAGGCAGGTGTGCTGCGAGTTCCTGCAGAGCCAGCTGCACCCCACCAACTGTCTGGGCATTCAAGCCTTCGCCGACCTCCACACCTGCACACAGCTCCTCAACCAGTCCCATGCCTACTCTGGTTAGTGGAGCCCCACCTCACTTTTACGTTTCACCAGGCAGAGAGTGTAAGCTTAGCGGAGGGGATGGAGAAACTGCCCTCTGTCTTGGTCAGTCAGTATGAACAGATTGCCGTTAAAAAGCATACAGTGGGTATTTATGACAGACTACTTTGAGCTTCAAGTGAAGGGAGTTCTTGCCTCGACTGCTTTTAGAAGATGTGACCCACCCTGGTTCTGTTTTGCATGGACCTCGTTCTGCTCAAACCTTGTAACCCATCTAAATGTCAATAGAATATCAAATTTGACCTTATGTTGTAGAGACGTGGTAAACTGCTGGGGCTTGCTGGCCGTACGCTGATAACCTTTGTCATTGCTCAGGGGTGTAACAGACCGTGAACAGTCTAGTTGTCTGTCTAACTGTGTGCTTGTTTGTTTAACAGAGCAGCATTTTTCCGAGGTGATGCTGGGAGAGGAGTTTATGGGCCTGTCTCTGCAGCATGTGTGCGGTCTCATATCCAGCGACAAACTCACCGTGTCCACAGAGGAGAAGGTAGGCCAGCCACCAGAACATCCCAAACCAACCCCTTCTTTTCTGTTCAGGGACAATGCAGGCTCATATCCTATTCTAACCTGTGAAGTGAGGATTGTGGCAACTCCTTCTTCTCTTTGCTATCAATGAGCTCAGTACAGCTCAGCTCTCAATCTCTCTCCTCCTGGTCTTCCTCAGACAACACTTATCATAACAACAGGCTTCCCATCACTCACCATGACAATAGACTTCCCATCTCTCACCATGACAATAGACTTCCCATCTCTCACCATGACAATAGACTTCCCATCTCTCACCATGACAATAGACTTCCCATCTCTCACCATGACAATAGACTCCCCATCTCTCACCATGACAATAGACTTCCCATCTCTCACCATGACAATAGACTTCCCATCTCTCACCATGACAATAGACTTCCCATCTCTCACCATGACAATAGACTTCCCATCTCTCACCATGACAATAGACTTCCCATCTCTCACCATGACAATAGACTTCCCATCTCTCACCATGACAATAGACTCCCCATCTCTCACCATGACAATAGACTCCCCATCTCTCACCATGACAATAGACTCCCCATCTCTCACCATGACAATAGACTCCCCATCTCTCACCATGACAATAGACTCCCCATCTCTCACCATGACAATAGACTCCCCATCTCTCACCATGACAATAGACTCCCCACTCACCATCTAGACTCCCCACCATGACAATAGACTCCCCATCTCTCACCATGACTAGACCCCATCTCTCACCATGACAATAGACTCCCCATCTCTCACCATGACAATAGACTCCCCATCTCTCACCATGACAATAGACTCCCCATCTCTCACCATGACAATAGACTCCCCATCAATCACCATAACAACATATCCGACTCCCGATCGCTCCCCGTGACGGCAGAGTCCCCGTCCTGCTGTAATAGAGGACAGCCCTGTCACAAACAGCCTGGTCCCAGTCGCAGAGTGACTTACCACAGAGGGAGAGAGAGCTGTACCTGAGCTGTTACTGCTGCTACTGCTGTTGCTACTGCTGATACTCTTGCTGCTACTCCGACTGCTGCTACTGATGCTGATGCTGTTGCTACTCCTACTGCTATTGCTACTCCTGCTGGCACTACTGCTGGCACTACTGCTGGCACTACTGCTGGCACTACTGCTACTCTTGCTGTTGCTATTGCTGTGGCTACTCCTACTGTTGCTGTTGCTACTCCTACTGCTGGCACTACTGCTGGCACTACTGCTACTCTTGCTGTTGCTATTGCTGTGGCTACTCCTACTGTTGCTGTTGCTACTCCTACTGCTGGTACTACTGCTGGCACTACTGCTACTCTTGCTGTTGCTATTGCTGTGGCTACTCCTACTGTTGCTGTTGCTACTCCTACTGCTGGTACTACTGCTGTTACTACTGCTGGCACTACTGCTGGCACTACTGCTGTTACTACTGCTGGCACTACTGCTGGCACTACTGCTGTTACTACTGCTGGTACTACTGCTGGCACTACTGCTGGTACTACTGCTGGTACTACTGCTGGCACTACTGCTGTTACTACTGCTGGTACTACTGCTGCGGACCCACCACTCCAGGCCTCAGGCTCCACTTGCTAATGTGCTTACAAAGCAAAGTAGCCTCCTCCTCTTCAACCGATGTACACAGCAACATGACACCAGCCCTGTCTCTATCTGGCCTCCGTCTCCTATCTATCCATTCACAGCTCTGATCCTCTATCTTCAGGGATTAGAGCAGGAGAGTGGAGGAGCAGGTTGGATGAGAAATAGCGAGGGATGGTAGATGGCTGTCTCAGTCTGTGTTCAGATAAAGGAGGGGAGTCAGCACAAGTTAGATCCAGTTCCTGTTCCCCTCTTGGTGAATGTAATTAACCCTTTGTGTTCTCTCTCTCTCTCCTCAGGTATTTGAGGCCATTGTTGCATGGATAAAGCACGACAAGGAGGCTCGTCTGGAGCACATGCCAAAGCTGATGGAGCACGTTCGTCTGCCACTACTGTCCAGAGATTACCTAGTACAGGTGGGTCCTACTGTCCAGAGATGACCTAGTACAGGAGGGTCCTACTGTCCAGAGATGACCTAGTACAGGTGGGTCCTACTGTCCAGAGATGACCTAGTACAGGTGGGTCCTACTGTCCAGAGATGACCTAGTACAGGTGGGTCCTACTGTCTAGAGATGACATAGTACAGGTGGGTACTACGGTCCAGAGATGACCTAGTACAGGTGGGTCCTACGGTCCAGAGATGACCTAGTACAGGTGGGTCCTACTGTCCAGAGATGACCTAGTACAGGTGGGTCCTACGGTCCAGAGATGACCTAGTACAGGTGGGTCCTACTGTCCAGAGATGACCTAGTACAGGTGGGTCCTACTGTCCAGAGATGACCTAGTACAGGTGGGTCCTACTGTCTAGAGATGACATAGTACAGGTGGGTCACTCAGCACCACCATTCACCTTGTTGTCAGATAGCATGAATAATTAATCAAGCATCCACATGCTCCATCATACAAATCAAACTGTGATATCTGAAAACCCACTGCATTGTTTTATTCAAGATGGTGTACTTGACAGATGGTGTACTTGACAGATGGTGTACTTGACAGATGGTGTACTTGACAGATGGTGAACTTGTTCCATGTGTCTGTATTGCTCACTGAGCTGTGTCCTGTGGAGCAGATAGTGGAGAAGGAGGCCTTGATCAAGAACAACAACTCCTGTAAGGACTTCCTGATCGAGGCCATGAAGTACCACCTCCTACCCGCTGACCAGCGCCACCTCATCAAGACCGACCGGACACGCCCACGCACGCCTATCAGCATGCCCAAGGTCAGACAACACTTGCATCACACATGGACACACACACACACATTTGTTTTACTATCCTTGTGGGGACCAAAACATTTATTCCAATAAAACCTTTAAAATAAAATCTTATTTTCCTTAACATAACCTTAACCCCTATCTCCTAACTCTAAACCTAACCCCTAAGCCTAAATTAGCCTTTTTTACTTTACTTGTGGGGAACTGGGAAATGTCCCCACGAGTGAGAATGTTTCTTGTTTTACTATCCTTGTGGGGATTTCCGGTGCCCTCAAGGGGAACAATACAAGCTCACACACACAGTTATTCATGCCCACTGACTGAACCAACCGGAGCCCTATCGTTGTGTTAGGTGATGATAGTGGTGGGTGGGCAGGCTCCTAAGGCCATCCGTAGTGTGGAGTGCTATGACTTCCAGGAGGACCGCTGGTACCAGGTGGCTGACCTGCCGTCCAGACGCTGTCGAGCAGGTAAACACACCTCCCTCTGGCCGCTGCTACCTCTGAAATCACACACTCCTCTCTGACTTGTCTGTTCTACTGGGCAAACCTAAAAGCTTTTAATATCTCTCTCTCTCCTCTCTCTCTCCTCTTGCTCTCTCTCTCTCAGGTGTGGTGTTCATGGCAGGGAGGGTGTACGCTGTGGGAGGCTTCAACGGCTCGTTGCGGGTCAGGACGGTGGACATGTACGACGGGATGAGAGACCAGTGGACCACAGTTCCCAGCATGCAAGAGCGGCGCAGCACTCTGGGGGCAGCCGTGCTGGGGGACCTGCTCTACGCTGTGGGGGGCTTCGACGGGAGCACAGGTACACAGTCCTACACCGCTCTTCTCCCCTTGCATCACCACTGCCCAAGACCAGTGTGTAGTCTAAGAAAGTGTGTTGTCTAAGTGTCCCAGCAGTCCTTTGAGAGGCAGTGGAGCGTGTTGCAGTGTGACTGAATGGAGCAGGGAACAGTAGTACCCCCAGGATGAATGTCTAGATTGTGTGGTTGGGCACAGTGGTGATGTCACCCTGACTCTATGTGATGAGAGAGAATTAGTGTTACTGATACAGTGGAGAGGAAAGAGGACAGGGGAGAGGAGAGAGAATTAGTGTTACTGATACAGTGGAGAGGACAGGGGAGAGGAGAGAGAATTAGTGTTACTGATACAGTGGAGAGGACAGGAGAGAGGAGAGAGCATTAGTGTTACTGATACAGTGGAGAGGAAAGAGGACGGGAGAGGAGAGAGCATTAGTGTTACTGATACAGTGGAGAGGAAAGAGGACAGGAGAGAGGAGAGAGCATTAGTGTTACTGATACAGTGGAGAGGAAAGAGGACAGGGGAGAGGAGAGAGAATTAGTGTTACTGATACAGGGGAGAGGAAAGAGGACAGGGGAGAGGAGAGAGAATTAGTGTTACTGATACAGTGAAGAGGACAGGGGAGAGGAGAGAGCATTAGTGTTACTGATACAGGGGTGAGGAAAGAGGACAGGGGAGAGGAGAGAGAATTAGTGTTACTGATACAGTGAAGAGGACAGGGAGAGGAGAGAGCATTAGTGTTACTGATACAGGGGAGAGGAAAGAGGACAGGGGAGAGGAGAGAGAATTAGTGTTATTGATACAGTGAAGAGGACAGGGGAGAGGAGAGAGCATTAGTGTTACTGATACAGTGGAGAGGAAAGAGGACAGAGGAGAGAGAATTAGTGTTACTGATACAGGGGAGAGGAAAGAGGAGAGGAAAGATGACAGGGGAGAGGACAGGGGAGAGGAAAGAGGACAGGGGAGAGGACAGGGGAGAGGAAAGAGGACAGGGGAGAGGAGAGAGCATTAGTGTTACTGATACAGGGGAGAGGAAAGAGGACAGGGGAGAGGAGAGAGCATTAGTGTTACTGATACAGGGGAGAGGAAAGAGGACAGGGAAGAGGAGAGAGCATTAGTGTTACTGATACAGGGGAGAGGAAAGAGGACAGGGGAGAGGAGAGAGCATTAGTGTTACTGATACAGTGGAGAGGAAAGAGGACAGGGAAGAGGAGAGAGAATTAGTGTTACTGATACAGAGGAGAGGAAAGAGGACAGGGAAGAGGAGAGAGCATTAGTGTTACTGATACAGAGGAGAGGAAAGAGGACAGAGGAGAGGAGAGAGCATTAGTGTTACTGATACAGTGGAGAGGAAAGAGGACAGGGAAGAGGAGAGAGCATTAGTGTTACTGATACAGAGGAGAGGAAAGAGGACAGGAGAGAGGAGAGAGCATTAGTGTTGGCCAAGTGTTGTGCCCTGCTTTCAGAAGGTAATTTAGAGCTGCTTTTTTAACTCTTTCTTCTCGCCCTTTTCCCTCCTTCCTTTTCTCCCTCCGTCTCAGGCCTGTCGTCAGTGGAGACCTACAGCTATAAGACCAATGAGTGGATGTTTGTTGCTCCCATGAACACGAGACGCAGTAGTGTCGGAGTGGGAGTGGTGGATGGTAAGAGAAGAATAGTGTCAACAGTGCTTTTTATGAGCTTCTCCTCAGTGTCTATATAGAGCTTCTCCCCAGTGTCTATATAGAGCTTCTCCCCAGTGTCTATATAGAGCTTCTCCCCAGTGTCTATATAGAGCTTCTCCCCAGTGTCTATATAGAGCTTCTCCCCAGTGTCTATATAGAGCTTCTCCTCAGTGTCTATATAGAGCTTCTCCTCAGTGTCTATATAGAGCTTCTCCTCAGAGTATACCAAACATTAGGAACACCTTAATAGTGAGTTGCACCCCCACACCCCCTCCTCAGAACAGCCTCAATTCACTGGGACATGGACTCTAAAAGGTATTGAAGGTGTTCCACAGAGATGCTTGCCCATGTTGACTACAATGTTTCCCACATTTGTCAAGTTGTCTGGATGGACCATTTTTGATACACATGGGAAACTGTCGAGTGTTAAAAACCCAGCAGCGTTGCAGTTCTGGACACAAACTTGTGCGCTTGGTACCTTCTAACATACCCCGTTCAAAGGCACTTACATTCTTGGTCTTGCCCATTCACCCTCTGAATAGCACATATACACAATGCATGTCTCAATTGTCTCAAGGCTTAAAGCTTATTTAACCTTCATTTACACTGATTGAAGTGGATTTAACAAGTTACATCAATAAGGGATCATAGCTTTTACCTGGATTCACCTGGTCAGTCTATGTCATGGAAAGAGCAGGTGTTCCTAATGTTTTGTCCACTTAGTGTCTATAGTGTTTCTGTGCCTGTGTATTTGTCAGTTTCCTGTCTGCGGTTGTACTTTGAGCATCTCTTTGTATGTGTTCCTCGTTGTATTCCTCAGTGGGTGTGTATTGTGTTGTACAGGGAAGCTGTATGCGGTGGGTGGCTACGACGGGGCGTCACGGCAGTGTCTCAGCACGGTGGAGGAGTACAACCCAGTCAGTAACCAGTGGGGCTACATGGCTGACATGAGCACCAGACGCAGCGGAGCAGGTGCAGACAGTCGTCACCATCAACAACCCTCTCCTTATCACAGACTAGCTATCCTACGTGTGTAGAAGCAGGCAATGCTACCTCTGTGCCGCACAGACACACTGCACTCACACTGTCAGTGTCCACAGAGACATGGGAGTGCTGTGACTTTAAGTCCAGGGAATGTGTAATGGAGCTGTGCAGTATGATATGTGGTATAGGACTATATATAGAGTTGTAATGGGCTCGACTAACCTCACACAGTCACTCTTAATCTCTACAGAGATCCTTGGAAATAGGCAAGGTGTCACAAGACCCAAGGTCTTGTACATAAAAATGTTCTATTGGGATGGTTTCTCTCTTTCCCAAAGGGTTCTGTTGTGTATTTTCCCTCCCGTTCTGTTAGCTTGGTTTTGTGAGAGTGTCTCTGTCTCAGTGAAGGTTGTTGTTCTGAATGTGATCTGGTGGAGGTCCATTGGCCTCTCTGTGTGTGAGCCTCCTGGCTCTGAATGTGTGTGAGTGTCCTGTGCTCATTGTGCAGTCTGCTCAGCTGGCCAGAGGAAGTAGCACCAACACAATGCAGCCCGTTGATTCCTATGGACACTGCCTGGGTTCATCCAGGACTCTACTGCTAACTAACTTACTGGCCCATTAGCTAGGAAGGAACAGCACAACCATATCAGTGAAAATGAGACAATACAGGATGTGGTTTTAATGCACTGCAAGCAATATTTTCTTTGCGTAGGCATACACCAATCTAAACCCAATGAGCACTGAAATAAGATAATTGCCGTAGAGGTAGATGGCCCACTTCACAAGAGAATTACTGGGAGTGATCGCTCCTCCTTGTGGGTAGTTAATGGACTGCAGTTATTGCTGGGAAACATCTGTAGCTTGTGCAAGTATATGTGTTTGTGGGAATAGATATAACCAGACGTGTGTGTGTGTGCAGGTGTTGGGGTGCTAAGTGGGCAGCTGTATGCAGCAGGGGGTCATGATGGGCCCCTGGTGAGGAAGAGTGTGGAGGTGTACGACCCACCTAGTAACACCTGGAGACAGGTGTGTGACATGAACATGTGTCGGAGGAACGCTGGTGAGTAGTCTGATGCAACACACACACACTCCCCTATGCCCAAATGTTCTGCATATCATTGTCTCTAGAGTGTGTGTGTGTGTGTGTGACTCACTAACCTCATCCCCTGTGTTCATGCAGGTGTGTGTGCTATAAACGGACTGCTGTATGTGATTGGAGGAGACGACGGCTCTTGTAACCTCTCCTCAGTGGAGTATTACAACCCTGCCACAGACAAGTGGAGCCTCATACCCACCAACATGAGAAACGGCCGAAGCTATGCAGGTAACCTTTCACCTTTTACCTTTCATACCACCTTTCAAATGCTTGTCTCTGCATCCAAACTCAGAACCTTCTCCTTTGAAGAATTAAGACATGTTGGTCGTGAGATGGTTTGGTGTTGAATGTGTTATGCTGCATTTAGTGTGTTATTAATCGTTGTCCTGATATACCCTGCTATATCCACTCAAGGTGTATCCGTTATAGACAAGCCTTTATGACTATCAGGCCCCGACGGCAGCAGGACCCCACAGCCACAGGTAGCAATCAAAGGGAGCCACACAGACGTCTGATTTCACAGTCAACTCCATGGAGTAACACTAGCCTGACGGGTGGCTCAGGAGGGAGACCCCAGCCTGGACAGTGCTCTGTGGAGCTGCAGTCTCAGCCCTGTAACTGTAACTGCATTCCTTCCAGGCAGAGTGGACTTGAGAGAGACATTGGTTTCCATGGTCAAAATGACCCCAAGACTCAACAAATCTGCCTGGATCAGAGTGTCTTAAGACTGGAGGGGGCCTGTTTTCCTTCAGCCTCACAGGGGGCCATTTAGCTACATTAGTATTAGGAGGGCCTCACTCCCCTCGGACTCCTTACAACTGATCAGAGGGGGAAATAAACTGGCCTTGTTTTAAGGGATGGACTAAATGAGCTAGGACCAAGAAGGTTGTTGATTGGCCTGGGAAACTAGACTGCAGTCAGTCTGCGGTGTGGGACTGTGACCGTGCAGACACACATTGTGCTAACACAGGCCTCTCAAACCAACAATGAGCTCTGGCAGTGTTGTAGGACTTGAGTCTGACTCAAGTCCTGATTTTTTTTTTGTATTTGCACTTGGACTGGATAGGCTACTATAATAAGGAGAATATTAGCAGCACTGGGTGCGCAGAGCATCTTGGGTTCTGTTCTCTAGCAGTGGGAAGGACGTGCCACACACAGCCTACATCAGCTGGTGAGCTGCGGGGGAGCAAGACCGGAAGGCAGGCGCCGCCTCCAATCATTGGCCGCTACACATCGCGCAAGCAACTTTCTTGTTTCCCCATAACCATTAGTCACCAGCTTACTATTTAGCTTTGCCTGGTTAAGAAACACAAACTGGTTTTTGAAATGTAAAACAGTACTAGTGTTGAGTTTAATAGTAAACAACATTGTAGCTATTTGTCTCTCTCTCTACCCTGAGGATAGAGAAGTAAGTTGTCTTTGAATTTGTCGTCTCGCTCTAGCCGCCCACTTTCCCCCCTGCATCCCATCGCCAGGGGTGTGTTCATTACGGAAACTGTTTACTGTTTAAGAACCAGGGGTGTATTCATTACGGAAACTGTTTACTGTTTAAGAACCAGGGGTGTATTCATTACGGAAACTGTTTACTGTTTAAGAACCAGGGGTGTATTCATTACGGAAACTGTTTACTGTTTAAGAACCAGGGGTGTATTCGTTACGGAAACCACTTACAGTTTAAGAACCAAATGGAGAAAAGGAAACTGGGAGGGAAGTACCTGAATTTGTCCAATAGAAACTCTTGTTTGCGGTTTCCGTTTGGAGTAAATTATTTGGAAAAGTTTTGCAACAGAATCGGTTTAATGGTTATACCTCTGGTTCTGACAAGTCTCCCTTTAGTTTTCATTCTGCAATAAAAAAACAAATCAAATATCAGTGGGCAGTAGCTGAGAGCCTGACTTAATTTATGTAGTAAATAAGTAGTGAAACACAGGTATAGAGTAGAACTTGTGAGGTAGTGATGATTAGTAAGTGAGGTTTATTTTCTTCATGAGGGAGTGGTGATAATCAGCCATTTGGTGGCAACTAGAAACAATGGCTTAATAAGACCTATTATAAATTGATGGACTAGTGACTTGACTCATGACTTGAATTTTACTCGGACTTCAGCCATAGGGACTCGTGACTTGACTCGGACTCGAGCACAGGGGACTTGGGACTCGAGCACAGGGGACTTGGGACTCGAGCACAGGGGACTTGGGACTCGAGCACAGGGGACTTGGGACTCGAGGTTTAGTGACTCGACCACTGATGTAGAAATGCCCTGATGATCAGGTCAGTCTCTCTGTTCTCGATTGGAGACCTATGGACTGCAGGACTGCGGCACTATGGTCACTACCAAGGTGAAACCAACAGGCTTTCACTGTCTGCAGCCTGATTGGGCGCTCCCTTTTTAATATCACCTGTGCTACTGGTCTGAAGAACTCAGCAGGCAGACTGGAGGACCAACCTGGACCAGCATTTACCAGGAGCCACATGCCTCAAATACAATTTCCAATTTTAAATCGATATTGTATTTTTTCGCATATTTAAATGGGCTGCAATGGGGCACCATGTTAATGTAGTGTTTTAAATGCACTGTAAAGACAACTGCAAAGTGATACCCAAGATACACTCAGTCTTAACTTGGCGCGCTCTATGTGCCATACTGTTTTCATAATGTGTCTGGGGGTTTGTTCACAAACCTTGTCTCGCTCTGAAGGAGAAGTGCCAAATTGATGCAAAAACAACGTTAGACAATGAACACCGTGTGTAAGAATGAATGCATTATCACCTTTTTGTTTTGTATTAAGCTAATTTACTGTAACATGAGCAAAATACTACTGTATAACTTCTGGATCAGGGCCAATAATTCTGGTTAACATTATTTCAAGCTCAGAACATCTTTTACCAGGGTTGGGTTAAATTCCATTTCAATTAAATGTTCTCTTTTTGAATAATAATGAATCTCTTGACTTGAAGTGGAGTTGACCCCTACTGTCTTTTTCTACACCTAGCCTAAACTGTCATTTTTTTCACTGAGATTCTGGTATTTTAAATTATTCTATATACTGCACAATCTGTAGGTTTACTATAGTTAGCCACCCCAGAGCAATGTTGAAATATGCAGGACATATGCAACTTGTATAATGTTAATAAGTATATTAAATATTTGATCAAGGTCAGTGAAATATTTTCTAAGGTTTATTGTGGATATTAAATGATAGTACCACCTTTAGAATTCTTTTGAGCATCAGTCCTCTGTTCAGGGAGTGGTTCCATTTGGGTACATGGTTACGGTGGTTCCATTTGGGTACATGGTTACGGTGGTTCCATTTGGGTACATGGTTACGGTGGTTGCATTTGGGTACATGGTTACGGTGGTTCCATTTGGGTACATGGTTACGGTGGTTGCATTTGGGTACATGGTTACGGTGGTTCCATTACTGTACATGGTTACGATGGTTCCATGAGGATACATGGTTGTGGTGGTTCTATTTGGAAACGTGGTTGTGGTGGTTCTATTTGGAAACGTGGTTATGATGGTTCTATTTGGAAACGTGCTTATGGTGGTTCTATTTGGAAACGTGCTTATGGTGGTTCTATTTGGAAACGTGCTTATGGTGGTTCTATTTGGAAACGTGCTTATGGTGGTTCTATTTGGAAACGTGCTTATGGTGGTTCTATTTGGAAACGTGCTTATGGTGGTTCTATTTGGAAACGTGCTTATGGTGGTTCTATTTGGAAACGTGATTATGGTGGTTCTATTTGGAAACTTGGTTATGGTGGTTCTATTTGGAAACGTGCTTATGGTGGTTCTATTTGGAAACGTGCTTATGGTGGTTCTATTTGGAAACGTGCTTATGGTGGTTCCATTTTTCATTTGAATTTCTAGAACATTTGACTCTCTTCATAGAACCAAGGTCCCTTCCAAATCACCATGAGCAGTTTTACTTTACACTTTCAATGCTACTGAAATGAACCTGGCTTTTTATTAACTTTGGACTATGCAGCTGACTGTGAGCCACCATTGTAAGATGTGGATTGGTAGGAGGTGTGTGTGTGTGTGTGTGTGTGTGTGTGTGTGTGTGTGTGTGTGTGTGTGATTCAGACTGGGAGTGTATGAGGATAACATCTGTAGTTGTCAGTAACTTTATTAGTGAATGCCATCAGCTCAGCAGCCATGTTTGTGGCCTTGTACATTACATTTCAAGCCACTTGTCATACGGAATGTAGGGCTACTTTCTGTATTGGTGGGAATAGTAATACACCGTATATTATTACTAGCTATCTACAGCATGTCACTGACAATCCTAGACTGAGCAGGGTCACAGGGGGAAGATCTCAATTGCATACTCCGTGTCCTCTCTCCTTGTCTCCTTCTCAAAACCCATTGGATGAGAAAGCCATAGGACCCTCCCCTCTGACCTTCTCATCCAATGGGATTTGAGGAGAGAGGACGCAAGGAGTATGCAATTGAGATCTTCCCAGGGTCCCTCTGGAGAGGTGTGGTCAGAGGTCAGAGCTGGACCACTCAGGGACCTGCACTGAGCCTGCATAACAACACCAGCCTGGGTTTACAGACCATGGGTGTCCAAAACCCTGTATGGCCTTACTGCGTCCATTCCACCCAACCTGTCCTCATATATCTTCAGCTGCTCGGTTTATGACCAATAAAAATGGCCTTGCATTTTAAGTGGGGGAAGTGTGGCCTTGAATCATTGTCTAACAGTGCGGAACATTAACACGATACTGTATGGGATCTTAGGATTCAGTAGGGACTGTGTGTGGTGTTAATCTTTATATACAGTACCAGTCAAAAGTTTGGACACACCTATTCATTCAAGGGTTTTTCTTTATTTTTACTATTTTCTACATTGTAGAATAATAGTGAAGACATCAAACTATGAAATAACACATGTAGTAGTCAAAGTGTTAAACAAATCCAAATATATTTTTATTTGAGAGCTTTCAAAATTGCTACCCTTTGCCTTGATGACAACTTTGCACACTCTTGGCATTCTCTCAACCGGATTCATGAGGCAGTCACCTAGAATGGATTTCAATTAACAGGTGTGCCTTGTTAAAAGTTAATTTGTGGAATTTATTTCCTTAATGCGTTTGAGCCAATCAGTGACAAGGTAGGGTTGGTATACAGAAGATAGCCCTATTTGGTAAAATACCAAGTCCATATTATCGCAAGAACAGTTCAAATAAGCAGAGAGAAACGACAGTCCCTCTTTACTTTAAGACATGAAGGTCAGTCAATCTGGAAATTTCAAGAACTTTGAAAGTTACTTCAAGTGCTATGATGAAGCTGATTCTCATGAGGACCGCCACAGGAAAGGAAGTAAAATAAAATTGTATTTGTCACATGCGCCGAATACAACAGGTAGTAAAATGCTTACTTACAAGCCCTTAACCAACAATGCAGTTTTAAGAAAATAAATAAATAAATATATAAAAGTAACAAATAATTAAAGACCAGCAGTAAAATAAGAACAGCGAGGCTCTATACAGATGGTACCGGTACGGAGTCAATGTGTGGGGGCACAGATTAGTCGAGGTAATATGAACATGTAGGTCGAGTTATTAAAGTGCCTATGCATAGATAAAAGAGAGTAGCAGCAGCGTTACCTCTCCTGCAGAGGTTAAGTTCATTACCAGCCTCAGAAATTGCAGCCCAAATAAAAGCTTCACAGAGTTCAAGTAACAGACACGTCACCATCTACTGTTCTGAGGAGACTGCGTGAATCAGGGATTCATGGTCGAAATGCTGCAAAGAAACCACTACTAAAGGACACCAATAAGAAGAGACTTGCTTGGGCCAAGAAACATGACCAATGAACATTAGACCAGTGTAAATTCTGGTTCCAACCACCTTGTCTTTGTGAGAGGCAGAGTAGGTGAACTGATGATCTCTGCATATGCGGTTCCCGCCGTAAAGCATGGAGGAGGAGGTGTGATGGTGTGGGTGTGGTTTGCTGGTGACATTGAGTTATTTAGAATTCAAGGCACACTTAACCAGCATGGCTACCACAGCATTCTGCAGCGATACACCATCCCATCTGGTTTGGGCTTAGTGAGACTATCATTTGTTTTTGTCAACAGGACAATGACTCAACCCACCTCCAGGCTGTGTAAGAGCTATTTGACCAAGAATTAGAGTGATGGAGTGCTGCATCAGATGACTTGGTGTCCACAATCACCCAACCTCAACCCATTTGAGATGGTTTGGGATGAGTTGGACCGCAGAGTGAAGGGAAAGCAGGGAACTCTTTCAAGACTGTTGGAAAAGCATTCCTCATGAAGCTGGTTGAGAGAATGCCCAGACTGTACAAAGCTGTCATCAAGGCAAAGTGTGGCTACTTTGAAGAATCTAAAATAGATTTGAATTTAAAAAAAAAAACTTTTTGGGTTAATACAAGATTCCATATGTGTCATTTCATAGTTTGGATGTCTTCACTATTATTCTACAATGTAGAAGATAGTAAAAATAAAGACCCTTGAATGAATAGGTGTGTCCAAACTTTTGACTGGTACTGTGTAACTGAATAAATACAGTTGAAGTCGGAAGTTTACATACACTTAGGTTGGAGTCATTAAAACTCATTTTTCAACCACTCCACAAATTTCTTAAACTATAGTTTTGGCAAGTCAGTTAGGACATCTACTTTGTGCATGACACATTATTTTTCCAACAATTGTTTACAGACAGATTATTTCACTTATAATTCACTGTATCACAATTCCAGTGGGTCAGAAGTTTACATACACTAAGTTGACTGTGCCTTTAAATCCCTTGGAGAATTCCAGAAAAGATTGTCATGGCTTTAGAAGCTTCATATAGGCTAATTGACATAATTTGAGTCAATTGGAGGTGTACCTGTGGATGTATTTCAAGGCCTACCTTCAAACTCAGTGCCTCTTTGCTTGACATCATGGGAAAATCAAAAGAAATCAGCCAAGACCTCAGAAAAAAAATTGTAGACCTCCACAATTCTGTTTCATCCTTGGGAGCAATTTCCAAACGCCTGAAGGTACCATGTTCATCTGTACAAACAATAGTATGCAAGTATAAACACCATGGGACCACGCAGCCGTCATACCGCTCAGGACGCGTTCTGTCTCCTAGAGATGAAGGTACTTTGGCGTGAAAAGTGCAAATCAATCCCAGAACAACAGCAAAGGACCTTGTTAAGATGCTGGAGGAAACGGGTACAAAATTATCTATATCCACAGTAAAACGAGTCCTTTATCGACATAACCTGAAAGGCCGTTCAGCAAGGAAGAAGCCACTGCTCCAAATCCGCCATAAAAAAGTACTTTTTGGAGAAATGTCCTCTGGTCTGATGAAACAAAAATAGAACTGTTTGGCCATAATGACCATCGTTATGTTTGGAGGAAAAAGGGGGAGGCTTGCAAGCCGAAGAACACCATCCCAACCGTGAAGCACGTGGGTGGCAGCATCATGTTGTGGGGGTGTTTTGCTGCAGGAGGGACTGGTGCACTTCACAAAATAGATGGCATCATGAAGGAGGAAAATGATGTGGATATATTGAAACAACATCTCAAGACATCAGTCAGGAAGTTAAAGCTTGGTCGCAAATGGGTCTTCCAAATGGACAATGACCCCAAGCATACTTCCAAAGTTGTGACAAAATGGCTTAAGGACAACAGAGTCAAGGTATTGGAGTGGCCATCGCAAAGCCCTGACCTCAATCCTATAGAAAATCTGTGAGCAGAACTGAAAAAGCGTGTGCGAGCAAGGAGACCCACATACCTGACTCAATTACACCAGCTCTGTCAGGAGGAATGGGCCAAAATTCACCCAACTTATTGTTGGAAGCTTGTGGAAGGCTACCTGAAACGTTTGACCCAAGTTCAACAATTTAAAGGCAATGCTACCAAATACTATTTGAGTGTAGTGTATGTAAACTTCTGACCCACTGGGAATGTAATGGAAGAAAGAAAATCATTCTCTCGACTATTATTTTGACATTTCACATTCTTAAAATAAAGAGGTGATCCTAACTGACCTAAAACAGGGAAATCTTACTCAGATTAGATTTGTGAATTGTGAAAACTGAGTTTAAATGTATTTGGCTCAGGTGTATGTAAACTTCCGACTTCAATTGTATATGGATTTTTATAATTTTTAATATAGATGTGGGGTCTGTCTTTTTGTGAAATATTCTATAAGTTGACAATGATATATTACCATGATAATAGTGTAGTACACTAGCAAGATGCAGTATCAAAGCTGGGATTCAATCCCATCGCCGATTGAGACAACATATAACTGTTAACTGTGAATGTTGTCTCTGCAAACATTGCCTGCAGAAACATTGCCTTTAAAACTTGCATTGCGTGGCCTAAGGTTGTGTGTTCCAGTCCCGCAGGGATCCTATGTACACTGAACAAAAATATAAATGCAACATGTAAAGTGTTGGTCCCATGTTTCATGAGATGAAATAAAAAATCCCAGAAATGATCCATATGAACAAAAAGCTATTTTCTCATTTTGTTTACATCCCTGTTAGTTGGCATTCCTCATTTGCCAAGGTTATCCATCCACTTGACATGTGTGGCGTATCAAGAGGCTGATTTAAATAGCATGATCATAACACAGGTGCACCTTGTGCTGGGGACTAAAGGCCACTTTAAAATGTGCAGTTTTGTCACACAACACAAGGCCACAGATGTCTTAAGTTTTGAGGGAGCACGCAATTGGCATGCTGACTGCAGGAATGTCCACCAGAGCTGTTGCAAGAGAATTTGTGTGCTGAGGAGTACTTCTGTCTTTAATAAAGCCCTTTTGTGGGGAAAACTCATTCTGATTAGCTGGGCCCGACTGCCAGATGGGTGGGCCTATGCCCTCCCAAACCCACCTAAGGCTGCACCCCTGCCCAGTCATGTGAAATCCATAGATCAGGGCATAATGAATGTATTTCAATTGACTGATTTCCATTTATGAACTGTAAGTAAAATCTTTGAAATGGTTGAATGTTGCGTTTATATTTTTGTTCAGTGTAGTTACTAAAATACTTTGGATAAAGGTGTCTGCTAAGTGGTAATGAGTAATTCAGAAGCTAGAAATGAAGACGTGTTGGTCAAACTGTATTTGGAGAGCCTTATTTGTTCTATAGATACTCAATCATTAAACTATCAACCGCAACTGTTGATATGAAACAGTTTACTAGTGTAAGGGTTGAACCGGGGTGTGGACATGAAACTAGGCTGTGTTGAACCAGAGTATGGACATTAAGTTAGGGTTGAACCGGGGTGTGGACATGAAACTAGGCTGTGTTGAACCAGAGTATGGACATTAAGTTAGGGTTGAGCTGGGATGTGGACATGAAGCTAGGGTAAGGGTTAAGGTTAGGGTTGAGCTGGGATGTGGACATGAAGCTAGGGTAAGGGTTAAGGTTAGGGTTGAGCTGGGATGTGGACATGAAGCTAGGGTAAGGGTTAAGGTTAGGGTTGAGCTGGGATGTGGACATGAAGCTAGGGTTAAGGTTAGGGTTGAGCTGGGATGTGGACATGAAGCTAGGGTAAGGGTTAAGGTTAGGGTTGAGCTGGGATGTGGACATGAAGCTAGGGTAAGGGTTAAGGTTAGGGTTGAGCTGGGATGTGGACATGAAGCTAGGGTAAGGGTTAAGGTTAGGGTTGAGCTGGGATGTGGACATGAAGCTAGGGTAAGGGTTAAGGTTAGGGTTGAGCTGGGATGTGGACATGAAGCTAGGGTAAGGGTTAAGGTTAGGGTTGAGCTGGGATGTGGACATGAAGCTAGGGTAAGGGTTAAGGTTATGGTTGAGCTGGGATGTGGACATGAAGCTAGGGTAAGGGTTAAGGTTAGGGTTGAGCTGGGATGTGGACATGAAGCTAGGGTAAGGGTTAAGGTTAGGGTTGAGCTGGGATGTGGACATGAAGCTAGGGTAAGGGTTAGGGTTGAGCTGGGATGTGGACATGAAGCTAGGGTAAGGGTTAAGGTTAGGGTTGAGCTGGGATGTGGACATGAAGCTAGGGTAAGGGTTAAGGTTAGGGTTGAGCTGGGATGTGGACATGAAGCTAGGGTAAGGGTTAAGGTTAGGGTTGAGCTGGGATGTGGACATGAAGCTAGGGTAAGGGTTGAGCTGGGATGTGGACATGAAGCTAGGGTAAGGGTTGAGCTGGGATGTGGACATGAAGCTAGGGTAAGGGTTAAGGTTAGGGTTGAGCTGGGATGTGGACATGAAGCTAGGGTAAGGGTTAAGGTTAGGGTTGAGCTGGGATGTGGACATGAAGCTAGGGTAGGGTTGAGCTGGGTTGGACATGGTTAGGGTTGAGCTGGGATGTGGACATGAAGCTAGGGTAAGGGTTAAGGTTAGGGTTGAGCTGGGATGTGGACATGAAGCTAGGGTAAGGGTTAAGGTTAGGGTTGAGCTGGGATGTGGACATGAAGCTAGGGTAAGGGTTAAGGTTAGGGTTGAGCTGGGATGTGGACATGAAGCTAGGGTAAGGGTTAAGGTTAGGGTTGAGCTGGGATGTGGACATGATGCTAGGGTAAGGGTTAAGGTTAGGGTTGAGCTGGGATGTGGACATGAAGCTAGGGTAAGGGTTAAGGTTAGGGTTGAGCTGGGATGTGGACATGAAGCTAGGGTAAGGGTTAAGGTTAGGGTTGAGCTGGGATGTGGACATGAAGCTAGGGTAAGGGTTAAGGTTAGGGTTGAGCTGGGATGTGGACATGAAGCTAGGGTAAGGGTTAAGGTTAGGGTTGAGCTGGGATGTGGACATGATGCTAGGGTAAGGGTTAAGGTTAGGGTTGAGCTGGGATGTGGACATGAAGCTAGGGTAAGGGTTAAGGTTAGGGTTGAGCTGGGATGTGGACATGAAGCTAGGGTAAGGGTTAAGGTTATGGTTGAGCTGGGATGTGGACATGAAGCTAGGGTAAGGGTTAAGGTTAGGGTTGAGCTGGGATGTGGACATGAAGCTAGGGTAAGGGTTAAGGTTAGGGTTGAGCTGGGATGTGGACATGAAGCTAGGTTAAGGTTAGGGTTGAGCTGGGATGTGGACATGATGCTAGGGTAAGGGTTAAGGTTAGGGTTGAGCTGGGATGTGGACATGAAGCTAGGGTAAGGGTTAAGGTTAGGGTTGAGCTGGGATGTGGACATGAAGCTAGGGTAAGGGTTAAGGTTAGAGTTAGTGCTAGGATTCGGTTTCAGAGGGTTTCTGTTTGTGCTGGTATCAAACCCTGGGTTGCACAGACCTATTCCAACTTCCTGCATTTTGCAAATTGGTCAGGAGAGGGTGGGAAAACATGGGGCGTTTGTTTGCCTGAGGGGTCAATGGAGGCCGAGAGCTCAGAGGGGTCACCTGCGATGGTTCAATGAGAGAAATACAACAACGAGAGGAAGAAAAGGCATTAGGTTAGGGATAGGGTTGAGGTTAGGTTTGAGGTTCTGCAAGGGTTAGGGTTATGGTGTTGTTCTGGTAGGGTTAGGACTAGTATATGGTGACAAACTCCCATTTGTCCCCACATACTCTGTCTTCTATGAAGTTTAACTCTGTAGTAAAAGGGTCATTTCTAGAAGACAAAGGATGATGAGGTTCTCCAACAATTCAGAGTAATATATATATCAGTATATTGACAAAATAAAACTGTGAAAGATATGCAGGTACAAGCACACTAACCACACATTTAGATCTCATATAGTACGACGGTTAAGAATAGCAGGGTTAGAATCTAATCAAGGGGGGACGTTAACACAGAGACAGACTAAGGAGTGTTTTTGAATGAAAAAAAAAACAGAGTACTATTGATCCCACAGGTCTGAATAACAAGTATTAGTGAAAGGCATGACCACATAGGATCCTCTTTCTCCATCTACTGGTTGTTTTTTTCTGGAGATTATTAAAAAATATTTTTTATTTAACCTTACTTTGAAGGGCTCATTGAGTTTTGAAATCTCTTTTTCAAGAGCGTCCTGGCCAAGATAGGCAGCACCAAGTCATTACACAATTACAGACAGACAACATGAAAAACTACAAGTAATCTAGTAAAAACCATTGAATTCACAAGAGTATAACAAAATCATAAAACAGCAAATTAAAAACAGTGACAGGTCAGGGAATCAGTCTCAAAATCCTTCATCAGTGATTTAAAAACACCAATCGAAACAGGTTCTTCCAATTTAAAAGTATTTTGTAAGGTGTTCCAAGCCGATGGCGCAGAGTACATAAAAACCCTTTTACCAAATTCAGTTGGGACATTTGGAACAGTTAGCAGGATAAAGTCCAGTGAACAAAGAGAGTACCCACCACATTTCTGAACAATAAACATGCCCAAATAAAATGGTAGTAAACCAAAAATGGCTTTGTAAATAAAAGTATACCAGTGACTGAGCCTATAGGTGACTAGAGAAGGAAAGCCAACCCTGGTATATAAAGTGCATTGGTGTGTAAGTGTTTTGCAGTTTAAAATAAATCTCAATGCTCCATGGTAAAGAGTGTCAATTGATCTCAAACACTGAGCGGAAGCATTCATATATAAAATATCCTCATAGTCTAGTAAAGGCATAAATGTAGCTGATACTAGCCTCCTTCTGGCTTCAAAAGAAATACAGGCCTTATTCCTAAAATAAAATCGAAACTTCAGCTTCAATTTTTGTTGTACGTTGTTGAATATGCAATTTAAAAGAGAGGCTGTCATCAATTAAAATTCCAAGATATTTCTAAGAGGTTACAGTCTCAATCTCATTGCCCTGACTGGTAGTAATAGGTGAAAGGTTGAAAAGGTTCATTAGATAGAGGTTTTACTAGACCAGGTCTTGGCTCTACCCTTAACCTTCCTCTTTGAATGTTTTCACACTTCTTATACAAAAACTTTTAGAAAGATGGATCCCTAGGAATAGAATTAGAGAGCACGTGCCTGTGCTTTGCTTGTCTTCTTTAAGGTCAATTTCCCCCTAGTTTAACAACAACCCTAACCCTAGTCCTAACCCACCATAACCGCAACCCTAACCCTGGTCCTAATCTTTTCATAACCTCAACCCTATCCTAACTGCAACCCTAACCCTTAGAATGGCTTCATGTCCACACCCAGCTCAACCCTGACCTTAGAATGGCTTCATGTCCACACCCAGCTCAACCCTGACCATAGCCATAATCTTAACCCAAACAAATTGTTGCACTTTGTAGTTTGAGAATCTATTGGCCGTCTAAGGGCGACTCTCCAAATAAAGTGTGACTTCAGTTTTACCCTAGTGTTATTGTTGGTTGTGAACACTAGAGGGCAGCAGTAACGCATAAAAAAGACAACCTGGCCATGCTCTTTCCCCTGGTAGTGTGTGATTGGCAATGACATTTGAAAATGTTTGTCTCAGGGATACATTGATCATTCACTACATTTGGTTAAAGATTAATTTGATAAAGCCTACAGATGGGCAGCTGATCAACATGTGCTATGGTAAGTCAGGGGCCCAGGGAGATGGATTTATGTGTATCTCTAGCCCTGTTTACACCTCCCTGGTGCTAAAATGGATCCTTTGTCATGATCTTGTCTACATTCTGATTGTGCCCACATTTCAAGAAATGTGTTTACGCATGGTATTAAAAAGTGTTTGTTTTCCATCCACTGTGTCTGCATGGTGACCAGATATCCTGGTCCCTTCCTTTATGCAAATTATTTCACAGCTATTCTTTCAAAATAATGTTGATTTATTGTAAGAAATGTATTGATGTAATCAGTCAATGGTGCCACCTGTCAATGATTTTAGGTGGATAATGATTTAAATGGTTTCTCTGTCCAAATCTGTCTACACTTGTAAGATATCCAGAGGTGGTTAGTAAGATCTAATCACAATCAGATCACAATGTGTCTTGATTTTCTACACCTACCTGAAAATGTGGGCAAGATCCGGACAAAGGACACATGTTAAAAGCAGGTATAAATGGGGCTTCTGGTGTAATATATCACAGATTAAGCTGGTTCCAACAGTGGCCTTGCGTGCTGACCTCCATTCCCTGCAGACTCAGGAGTTTTTCCTCTCATTTGGCCGGGTCATGGTCACCCTCTCCTCACAGACATATCTGACCTCCATAAAAACACATTTCAGCTCTTAATAGCCTTCAACTGACTCAATGGACTGTAAACCACCTAGTTGTTGTATGGATACGGGGCTTTATACGTTGCAGTACATTTTTCAATAAAGCTAATGTAATTATATCTGGTTAATGTAACCTTTCCCCTCAGGTTGAACCCAAGATGACAACTTCAGCAAAAAGGCATGGAAATTATCATCTTTATTTTTGTATGCATTTTAATGTACGTCATTTCTGATTTTACTTCATAATTTGTCAATAAAGGAAAACAAGTAATCAAACATATACATACTGAACAAAAATAAACAAAGATTTCACTCCATATAATCAGTCAATTGAAATAAATAATCTAATCTATGGATTTCACATGACTGGGCAGTTCAGCCGTGGGTGGGCCTATGCCCAACAATGACTACACCCCAGTCCAGTCAAGTGAAATCCATATTGTTTTCTACTGAGGAGCCAGGCCCAGCCAATCAGAATGAGTTTTTCCCCACAGACAGAAATACTCAGTTTCATCATCTGTCTGGTCTCTGATGATCCCGCAGGTGAAGAAGCCATATATGGAGATCCTGGGCTGGTGTGGTTACACGTGGTCTGCGGTTGTGAGGCCTGTTGGACATACTGCCAAATTCTCTAAAACCACTGCAAGAAAGTCCACCAGAGTTGTTGCCAGAGAATTTAATATTCATTTCTCTAACATAAGCCATGTACGCTCCCTCAATTTGAGACATCTGTGGCATTGTGTTGTGTGACAACTGCACATTTTAGAGTGGCATTTTATTGTCCCCAGTACAAGATGCAGCTGTGTAATGATCATGCCGTCTAATCAGCTTCTTGATATGCCACACCTGTCAGGTGGATGGATTATCTTGGCAAAAGGAACAAATGTACAACATGAGAGAAGATTTTTGTTCATATGGAACATTTCAGGGATCTTTAATTTCAGCTCTTGAAACCAACACTTTACATGTTGCGTTTACATTTTTTGTTCAGTATAGATGTAAAACACAGGTCCACAGATAGAAGCTCTGGGAGCCGGTTGCTGATTGGGTGGTCAGTTGATGCAACCTGCCACCGGCCCACCTGGGTCAGAAAAACAAACATGCGTGGGATGGCATGGGACTATGAACAGGCTCTGCAGGCACAATGCAAAAATCATCTAGTAAAAAAAGCCCTTGAGAAATGGACATGGAAATAAATCGATCGACCAATTTCACTCATTTCCTTTTTAAATAATATAAATCGGAAAGTTCGGTCCAAATGTGCCTCCATATTGATAATCTTGTTACATTTGGTTTAAGCAGTGCCCCAAATAACATTATGCTGACAACAAAAAATATAAAAATGCTGGTTTAGCAGAAAGAAAACTGAGTCGCAGTGGAAATCTCACAGCAGTTATAGTCAAGTGACAGTTTCATGGGTTGGTCTGCAAGGTAGAAAACAGTTCCATGAATAGATGAAACATTAATCAGCCGTATACTCAGAAAATGCACATACAGGGTTAACAAGGCCCCACATTCCATTGATACAGGCCTCAACGCTAATTTATTGCTTGATCTTCATGGCACAAATATAGAAACAATACAAATCTTTGCCATGCAAGCCAACTACAGTCTAGCTTATACAAAACACTGAAGATTCCTATCCAATAGAGATTCTACACCGTATAGAAGTATTAGTGAAAGGTTACAAAAATGATTATACTAAATAATGGTCATAAAAATAAAAACTCATGTTTGAACATCACAGAAAGTAAACGGGTCAAATGTGTTCAAAATAATACAAATCTGACGTTCATCCTTCCATATAAATTGTGCTTCTAAAACAAAGGAACCAATCTATAAACAAAACAAGGGCTGCATTCTCAGAATGCTGTGCAAATAACATCTAGAACCTCTCCACACTGTTCACCCGTACATACAGTATACCAAACCCTGCCAACGCAAAACAAAGGTTACAGGACTGTGAGAGACGAAGTGAGACGAAGGCCAAACTCCTGGTTCAGCGCAAACGTCCTTCAGGCAAGACTAGATTCTGTCATTCTGGGTGTGTTGGTCTGACATTCTACCTGCTGAAACAGATGCAGATCTTTAAAGTCAGTGCCACTGGGGATGTCTTCTCATTCCAAACCCTTCCTCGACAACTAGCATACAGCGGTAATTCCCCACCCTGCCCTAAGGAGTGCCTAGGCATCTAGTCTACAACAGATCTTAAATGGTTTGTGTATTTTATCGCCAGGACTAGAATTAGTCATTTGAACAGACAAAGTTCCTGCTTGGTCTTGTCAAGTCCAGATAGCTTCTGAAGGATAGTGATGTGAGGCTGCCTCGGGGCTGACTGCTAGTTTAGCTAGGGGTCAAAAGGTTAGGGTCGATAATATCTACGGAGTGGCAGGCAGGAGGCATGACGCCAAAAGACCAGACACACCCCAGTGTCATTCCCAACATGCATCACTTTGACTCTGTTGTAGTTGCATGTGACCTTTCGAACGAAGCCCTTAGGAACTTTGGGATAAATAGGGACAGGGTCAAATTGTTGGTGCTATTGGTTCTGCTTGGCAGTGGTAAAGCCTTCTCAGAGCTCTGTGGTCAGACAACTCCCCAGGACCTGACAATGACCTGGCTCTACATTGCCTGGCCAAAAACTGGCTCACTATGGGACATATCCCATACACTTCACCAACCAGTGTCATCCCGCCGTAACACTGCCTTATGCTGTATTTAGCATAATACTGATGCAGTTGGAACAGCTTTAGATCAGAGACAACTCAATAAGACACCTCACAAAGATCCACTCTGCAATTGAAAGCATATAAGTAAAATAAATTGGGACATATTTATATGCTAAAGTCAAGCAGTCCAGCTTTATTGCCAAAATGCAGACGGTTAAGGTAACAATGCTAAGTGATGAACCTAACTGGCTGTCCTGCCCACCTGGTGTCAAACTCCTTTCAGTGATGACTGAATATTAAAACAGAAAGGATGAGCACAACCAGTCCCAACTGATAAAACTCGCTCAGTTTCCATAGTGGCAATTGTGTAATAATAGAACAATTGGAATAGCATAAGACACTTAAAACTAAGTTCGTTTTCAAACTTGAGAGAATCTCTTCATTAAAGAAAAATGACATACAAACACGTGTAAATATTTATGTACAAGAAAACATACATTAATTACTTTTTCCAAAAAGATCTCACTCAAGACGACACAAAAAACATCCTAGTGTTGAATGATGACAGTGGAGTTGGTTAACTGAATCAATATCGGAAATAGAATGAGCAGTGTCCTTGCTCTGGGGGAGGGAGAGTTAATTTTGTGGCCAGGCGACTACAACACACTACACGCTCCTGTTAAATAGGATTTCTCAGTATGAGAAACTAACATACATGAAGTTAATGAAAAAACTTAAGTTTAAACAAACACTAAACTCTAAAGAGGAAGAGGGAATTCCTCTGAATGAAACAGGTAGAAAGAAATCAAAAGGGTGTGTAGAGTCTTGACTGGTGGGATGAAGAGGTCTCTTCATCAGAGTCCTTAGAAAGGAGCCTACACTGAACATTAGCTGGGGATGGCAGAATCTGATGGGTGGTTTTGGGGAGACAGTAGTGAGATACGGTGGATGCTGTGCCGTCTCTCGGGTGCAGGTAGGAGGATGGTTGATAATGGAGGGGTGACATGTCAGTCCGTGGTGAGATGGGGGACCTTCAGTCAGGTGGATGGAGGGAAGCAGGGTGGCCTCCCTCCGTCTTCTCGCTCTAGATAGACTTCGAGGAATCCTGCTTGCTGATGAGCACCTCCAGCAGGCGCAGTTTGGCTTTGAGCCGTTTATACTCTTTGTACTCGTCCATCATGGGTAGCCTGTCCTCCTTCTGGACGTTCCTGTCGAGGGAAAGGGAGAAGGCCTGAGACACCAGTTTGATACGTGCCGGTTGTCTAATGCGTCGGAAGGCTGAACAATCATAAACAAAGAAACTGTTGTAGTAAATAAGACAGGAGCACTGTCTGAGACAACTCAACTAGTCATCCCAAGCGCTTCATCTGTCACGGTGGGGGGTTGACACAGGTACTAAAGCTTCAGCATCCCTGTAGAGTGCATTCCTAAAGCATTCAGACCCCTTTACTTTTTCCACACTACAGCCTTATTCTAAAATAGTTTCAATTATTTTCCCTCATCAATTTACACATAATACCCCATAATGACAAAGCAAACAGGTTTTTAAGAAATGTTTGCAAATGTATAAAAAAAAACTACTGAAATATCACATTTACATAAGTATTCAGACCCTTTACTCAGTACTCTGTTGAAGCACCTTTGGCAGAGATGACAGCCTCAAGTCTTCTTAGGTGTGAAGCTACAAGCTTGGCACACCTGTGTTTGGTGAGTTTCTCTGCAGATCCTCTCAAGGGATGGGGAGCATCGCTGCATAGCTATTTTCAGGTCTCTCCAGAGACGTTAGATCAGGTTCAAGTCCGGGCTCTGGCTGGGCCACTCAAGGACATTCAGAGACTTGTCCCAAATCCACTCCTGTGTTGTCTTGGCTATGTGCTTTGGGTCGTTGTTCTGTTGGAATGTGAACCTTCGCCCCCAGTATGAGGTCCTAAGCGCTCGGGAGCAGGTTTTCATCAAGGATCCCTCTGTACTTTGCTCTGTTCATCTTTCCCTCGATCCTGAGTAGTCTCCCAGTCTCTACAGCTGAAAAATATCCCCACAGCATGAAGCTGCCACCACCATGCTTCACTGTAGGAATGGTGCCAGGATTCCTCCAGACGTGACACTTGGCATTCAGGCCAAAGAGCTGATCTTGGTTTTATCAGACCAGACAATCTTTTTTCTCATGGTCAGAGTCCTTTAGGTGCCATTTGGAAAACTGGAGCTCTGTCAGAGTGACCATCGAGTTATTGGTCACCTCCCTGATCAAAGCCCTTCTTCCCTGATTGCTCAGTTATGCCGGGCGGCCAGCACTAGGAAGAGTCTTGGTGGTTCCAAACTTCTTCCATTTAAGAATGATGGAGACCACTGTGTTCTTGGGGACCTTCAATGCTGCAGACATTTTTTGTGCTTTGACAATCCTGTCTAGGAGCTCTACAATTACTTCAACCTCATGGCTTGGTTTTTGCTCTGACATGCACTATCAACTGTGGGACCTTATATTATATAAATTATATTAATATAATTTACCACAATTTCGAGTCTCATAGAAAAGGATCTGAATACTTATGTAAATAAGGTAATTCTGTTTTAATGTTTAATACATTTGCAAACATTTATAAAAACCTGTTTTCGCTTTGTCATTATGGGGTATCGTGTGTAGATTGATGAGGGACAAACATTTAAATATGGATAAAAGTAAGGCTAACAAAATGTGGAAAATGTCAAGGGGTCTAAATAATTTCCGAATGCACTGTATGTAGGTGTGTGTGTGTACCGACCTGCCGTTCTGCTGGTAGAACTCATCCTCAAACTGCCGGATGGTGTTCCTTAGCTTCTTCTTTTCAGCCCGGGCCTTCCACAGCTGCTCCAGGAGCTCAGGCCTGTACAGGAGGGGTCATCATGACAATCTCAACCAGGGGTTTCATCACAGAATGAAATGCAGAACACAGTGTGTGTGTGTGTGTGTAACAGTCAAACAGACACCTACTCATTCAAGGGTTTTTATTTTTATTTTTTACATTGTAGAATAATAATGAAGACATCAAAACTATGAAATAACACACGTGGAATCATGTAGTAACCAAAAAAAAAAGAAAAAAAAAAAGGTGTTAAACACATCAATTTTGAGATTATTCAAAGTAGCCAGCCACCCTTTTCCTTGATGACAGCTTTGCACACTCTTGGCATTCTCTCAACCAGCTTCATGAAGTAGTCACCTGGAATGCATTTCAATTAACAGGTGTGCCTTGTTAAAAGTTAATTTGTGGAATTTCTTTCCTTAATGCGTTTGAGCCAATCAGTGACAAGGTAGGGGTGGTATACAGAAGATGGCCCTATTTGGTAAAAGAACAGCTCAAATAAACAAAGAGAAACAACAGTCCATCATTACTTTAAGACATGAAGGTGAGTCAATCCGGAAAATGTCAAGAAATTTAAACGTTTCTTCAAGTGCAGTCACAAAAACCATCAAGCGCTATGATGAAACTGGCTCTCATGAGGACCGCCACAGGAAAGGAAGACCCAGAGTTACCTCTGCTGCAGAGGATAAATTCATTATCGTTAACTGCACCTCAGATTGCAGCCCAAATAAATGCTAACTACTACAGAACACCAATAAGAAGAAGAGACTTGTTTGGGCCAAGAAACACGAGCAAAGGACATTAGACCGGTGGAAACTTTGGTTCCAACCGCCGTGTCTTTATGAGACGCAGAGGAGATGAACAGATGATCTCTGCATGTGTGGTCACACCATGAAGCAGGTGGTGTGATGGTGCTTTGCTGGGGACACTGATTTATTTAAAACTCAAGGCACACTTAACCAGCATGGCTACCACAGCATTCTGCAGTGAAACACCATCCCATCTGGTTTGCGCTTGCGCTTAGTGGTACTATCATTTGTTTTTCAACAGGACAATGACCCAAAACACACCCCCACGCTGTTTAAGGGCTATTTGACCAAGAAGGAGAGTGATGGAGTGCTACATCAGATGACCTGGTGTCCACAATCCACAGACCTCAACCCAGTTGCAATGGTTTGGGATGAGTTGGACAGCAGAGTGAAGGAAAAGCAGGGAACTCGTTCAAGACTGTTGGAAAAGCATTCCTCATGAAGCTGGTTGAGAGAATGCCAAAAGTGTGCAAAGTTGTCAAGGCAAGGCTACTTTGAAAAATAAATTTGAAAATGTTTTAGATTTAACACTTTTTTGGTTCCTACATGATTCTATATGTGTCATTTCATAGTTTTGATGTAATGTAGAAAATAGTAAAAATAAAGAAAAACCCTTGAATGAGTAGGTGTGTCAACTTTTGACTGGTACTGTATAGATATCTATCTATATGTAGTCGACCGATTAATCGGCAGGGCCTATTTCAAGTTTTCATAATCGGTAATCTGCATTTTTTGGACTCCACGAGGAAACTGCATGGCAGGCTGACCACCTGTTACGCGAGTGCAGCAAGGAGCCAAGGTAAGTTGCTAGTTAACATTAAACTTATTTTATAAAAAAACAATCAAATCTTAACATAATCACACATTGTCGATGATATTACTAGGTCATCTAGCTTGTCCTGCGTTGCATATAATCTATGCGGTGCCTGTTAATTTATCATCGAATCGCAGCCTACTTCGCCAAACGGGTGATGATTTAACAAGCGCATTCGCAAAGAAAACACTGTTGTTGCACCAAAGTGTACCTAACCATAAACATCAATGCCTTAAAATCAATACACAAGTGTATTTAAAAAAATCAATACACAAGTATATTTTTTAAAAATCTGCATATTTAGTCAACATTGCCTGCTAACATGAATTTCTTTTAACTAGGGAAATTGTGTCACTTCTCTTGCGTTCAGTGCAAGCAGAGTCAGGGTATATGCAGCAGTTTGGGCCGCTTGGCTCGTTGCGAACTGTGTGAAGACCATTTCTTCCTAACAAAGATCGTAATTAATTTGCCAGAATTTTACATAATTATGAAATAACATTGAAGGTTGTGCAATGTAACAGCAATATTCAGACTTAGGGATGCCACTCGTTAGATAAAATCCGGAACAGTTCAGTATTTCACTGAAAGAATAAACGTTTGGTTTTAGAAATGATAGTTCCCAGATTTGACCATATTAATGACCCACGGCTCATAATTCTGTGTTTATTATATTATAATTAAGTCTATGATTTGATATTTGACAGAGCAGACTAAATTGATTCTATTTATGTATGGGTTAACTGCCTTGTTCAGGGGCAGAACGAATGATTTTTACCTTGTCAGCTTGGGGATTCGATCCAGCAACCTTTCGCTTACTGGCCCAACGCCCTAACCACTAGGCTACCCTGCCGGCCGGGGCTATGTGCTCCCTCACGCCCCTAGCTAGATTTACTGCCTTATCCAGTTTACACTCCTCAGACCAGCTCCTCTAATAGCCATCAACCCTGTTCCAGGTGCTTTAAATACACGTCATATGACAGCCAGAGCTGGAGCCCATTTAACCTCCACGGCCGACGTTTTCGGAATTGGATGTGCAGTTGTGTGTAGTAAACTACATGGCATTACACTGGTGACTGTACCAGATTATTGAGGAATGAGGAGGCTGTTGTGAATGGAGTGTAGTGGCATGCAGATGTGATGTGTGTGTGCGCGTGTAGGTGTGCATGCTCACATTGACGAGGCATTGGCGCTGGACAGGCGCAGGTCCAGGGCCAGTTTCCCGGAAGTTTCCTCCATCTTGGGCATGAGCAGGCTGTCTCTGTGTCTCTGGGAGCTGGTCTGGGGCTGGAACACTGGGTCTAGAGCCATGATCACCTCTGACCCCAAGCTCTGGAGCTCCACACTGCTCTCTTCCTCCTCCTTGGATGTGGCCTCCTCTTCCTCCACTTCACCCTCCTCCTCCTCTTTGATCTCGTCACAGAAGTGGGCAGTCTCTCCCTCGATGATGGGTTGCAGGGTGTGGTTGCGTCGCTTGCTGGAGGGGGAAGCGATGATGGGGGTGATGCTGGCGCGGGTGAGCATCTGCTTGACCAGACGGTAGCGGTCGTACAGCGGTTTGACCACCAGCCTCTCCTCTCTGGTCACAGGTCGACCATGGAGTCCCTCATAGTGCAGGAGGTTCTTCTGTAGGACCGTCTTCTCACACGACAGCTGCTCCTTGGTCATTTTCTACAGGGAAAGAACCATTTTTTACATTCATTCCATAAATTGTCTGCTATGGCTTTCCAGCTATCACAGGGACCATTACGTTTTAGGACAGAACTGTTCACTATCTGGTTGTAGACAGTGTATTTTTCCCCTGTCTCACCTTGGTGTCCTCTGGCCAGCCGTCGTCCTCTCTCTTGCCTTTGACGCGGCTCTGGATGAGGTTCAGGGTCTCCTCTCTGGTGGGTTGGTGGCCCTTGGCCTCTCCACCAACATCGTGGCCTGCCTGGTCCAGGGTGGAACCAAAGCTCTTGGGCAAGGTGTTGCTGCGTGGCCGCGTCTGAGGGGTCAGCTCAGCCTCCTTGTGTTTGGCATCTGAGTGGGAGAGAGAGGTAAAGAGAAGAAACGTGAGGGTGACTGAGGAACAGAGGGGTTAATTAACATTAGTAACAGTGGACATACAGGAGCTTGATGGGCTGTTATTGCAGCTACCATGAGTCCTCCTGTCTGTCAACCAGAGACAGAGAAAGAGGATAGCCCTGACAATCAACCATATGTCCACAGACACAAACACACCAGACTAGCCACTGCTAAAGGTCTGTCTAAAGCCACAGGAGCATACGGATGAATGAGCAGCAAATCAAATAAACCAGTCAGTCTGCACTAAATTAATTTTACAATGTTCCAAAAGGCATGTTCTCAAGGACCATATCCATTCAAAATAATAACTGTTGGAATCCAGCTTCCACACTCTGGCTAGAGACTCCCACCCTGTTCGCCGCAGGATTTACACCCAAATTACTCCACTACATGACATACTGCCAAACCCCAGACTGGGGGATGTGCTTGTGTTACGTTACCAGTGGATTTTGTCACTTTTGTTTATTTCACTTGCGTTGCAATTTAAACATATGTTTCCCATGCCAATAAAGCCCTTTGAATTTAATTGAGAGGGAGAGCAAGCGAGAGAGAGAGAGCTAAGAGAAGAGAGAAAGAACAGAGAGTCTACCTTCAGTTGGAAGTATTGGTTTCTACTTACTGCTGTTAATGTACTTACATAGGTAGGGTGTCTGTTTAGAGGCAGTGAGGGGACGTGCAAGTGTAAAATGGGGTGTGTTCGGGGCGGAGGTGGAGGAGGTTTGGTGGCGTCTGTATGACTGAAGCACCGCCTGGTGCCTCAGGGACCCTTTGAGAAAGAGATGCTGTCTTCCTGCAGTTGGGGGACGTCCGGTTTTAGAATTTTAAAGAAGAGAGAGACACTTATTCGGCTTTGCATCTCCCGATTGGGGGGGGGGGGGGGGGTGTTCAAATGGAATTGATATAGATGGATGAGGGGGGACTTTCACAATGGACCAACACAGTGAGGGAAGGCCATTATGTTAGAGCCACAGTTGGTGTGCACTGTAATACCCATGCATTGATGAGACTGACCCAGCTCCGCCACCACTGGACTGGGCAGTCAGGCAGGCGGGTCAGGGCAGGACCAGGTTGCCCAGGGGAGGAACAGGATGGCACACAAAAGTTTACCCGCCAAGCTGAGTCCAACCCAACCAACCCCACACCCCTGCCATGGAACCAAGCACCCTCCCACTCCCCCCAACACAACCATGCAGACAGAGACTGCTCTCACCTTTTAACTGTTTGCGGATTTTGGTGAGGTCGGTCATCCACTTGAGGACCTTTGGGTTAGCTGCACTATCACCATGGGACGGCTGTGGGGAGAACAGTGAATACTGATGAATGGCATCCTGCCAGCTGATTGCATACTGTGCATTTATTCGAAGCATGAACTTGTTCCTCATATTGCAATACACACACACACACTTGTATTTTCACTCTCTCAAACTGTTCCTCATATCACAGTATCTACTGTGCATTTGGAAAGAATTCAGCCCAGTTGACTTTTTCCACATTTTGTTACGTTAGCCTTTTTCTAAAATTGATAAAATGGTTTCCCCTCAATCTACACCCCATAATGACAAAGTGAAAACAGGTTTTCATAATTTGTTGCACATAAATAAAACATTTAGAACAAACTTTATTTACATACAGTACCTGTCAAAAATGTGGACACACCTACTCATTCAAGGGTTTCTTTATTTGTACTACTTTCTACATGAACACTATGAAATAACACATGGAATCATGTAGTAACCAAAAAAGTGATTATTCAAAGTAGCCACCCTTTGCCTTGATGACAGATTTGCACATTCTTGGCATTCTCTCAAACAGCTTCACCTGGAATGCTATTTCAACAGCCTTGATGGAGTTCCCAGATATGCTGAGCAATAGGCTGCTTTTCATTCACTCTGCGGTTCAACTCATCCCAAACCATCACAAATTGGGTTGAGGTCAGGTCATTGTGTAGGCCAGGTCATCTGATGCAGCACGCCATCACTCTCCTTCTTGGTCAAATAGCCCTTACACAGCCTGGAGGTGTGTTGGCAAACCAGATGGGATATCGCTGCAGAATGCTGTGGTAGCCACGCTTGCTAAGAGTGCCTTGAATTCTAAATAAATCAGAGTGTCACCAGCAAAGCACCCCCACACCACCTCCATGCTTCACAGTGGGAACACCACATGCGTAGATCATCCGTTCACCTACTCTGCGTCTCAAAAAAACATTGCGGTTGGAACCAAAAATCCCCCGGTCTATTGTCCATTGCTCGTGTTACTTGGCAAAAGCAAGGCTCTTCTTATTATCAGTGTCCTTCAGTAGTAGACCGTGGAAATCTGTGTAGGCCTTCATTGTTAATAAGAATTTGTTCTTAACTGACTTACCAAGTTCAATAAATGTTAAATAAAAAGTAGTGGTTTCTTTTCAGCAATTTGACCATGAAGGCCTGACCATTCGACCTCTGAACAGTTCATGTTGAGATGTGTCTGTTGCTTGAACTCTGAAGCATTTATTTGGGCTGCAATTTCTGAGGCTGGTAACTAATGAACTTATCCTCTGCAGCAGAGGTAACTCTGGGCCATCTCAACTGGGTTGAGGCCGGTGGATTGTGGACGCCAGGTCATCTGATGTAGCACTCCACCACTCTCCTTCTTGGTCAAATAGCCCTTACACAGCCTGTAGGTGTGTTGGGTCATTGTCCTGTTGAAAAACAAATGACAGTACCACTAAGAACAAACCAGATGGGATGGTGTATCGCTGCAGAGTGCTGTGGTAGCCATGCTGGTTAAGTGTGCCTTGAATTCTAAATAAATCAGTGTCCCCAGCAAAGCACCATCACACCACCTCCTCCATGCTTCATGGTGGGATCACACATGCAGAGATCATCCGTTCATTTACTCTGTGTCTCAAAGACACGGCGGTTGGAACCAAAATTTCCACCGGTCTAATGTCCATTGCTCGTGTTTCTTAGCCCAAACAAGTCTCTTCTTATTATTGGTGTTCTGTAGTAGTTAGCATTTATTTGGGCTCCAATCTGAGGTGCAGTTAACGCTAATGAATTTATCTTCTGCAGCAGAGGTAACTCCGGTCTTCATGAGAGACAGTTTCATCATAGCGCTTGATGGTTTTTGCAACTGCACTTGAAGAAACTTTCAAAGTTCTTGAAATTTTCCGGATTGACTGACCATGTCTTAAAGTAATGGACTGTCGTTTCTCTTTGTTTATTTGAGCTGTTCTTTTACCAAATAGGGCCATCTTCTGTATACCAACCCTACCATGTCACAACACAACTGATTGGCTCAAACGCATTAAGGAAAGAAATTCCACAAATTAACTTTTAACAAGGCACACCTGTTAATTGAAATGCATTCCAAGTGACTAACTTATGAAGCTGGTTGAGAGAATGCCAAGAGCGTGAAAAGTTGTCAAGGGAAATGGTGGCTACTTTAAGGAATCAAATATAGAAAATATTTGGATTTGTTTAACACGTTTTTGGTTACTACATGATTCCATAGGTGTTATTTCATAGTTTTGATGTCTTCACTATTATTTTGTGGAAAAGGCACACCTGTCTATTTAAGGTCCCACAGTTGACAATGCATGTCAGAGCAAAAACCAAGCCATGAGGTTGAAGGAACTGTCCGTAGAGCTCCGAGACAGGATTGTGTCAAGACTCAGATCTGCGGAAGGGTACCAAAACATTTCTGCAGCATTGAAGGTCCCCAAGAACACAGTTGCCTCTATTATTCTTAAATTGAAGCAGTTTGGATCCACCAAGATCCTAGAGCTGGCTCCCCAGCCAAACTGAGCAATTGGGGAGAAGGGCCTTGGTCAGGGTGGTGACCAAGAACCTGATGGTCACTCTGAAAGAGCACCAGAGTTCATCTGTGGAGTGGAAGAACCTTCCAGAAGGACAACCATCTTTGCAGCACTCCACCAAGCAGGCCTTTATGGTAGAGTGGCCAGATGGAAAAGGCACATGACAGCCTGCTTGGAGTTTGCCAAAAGGCACTTAAACCTGGCACCCTCTTTACGGTAAAGCATGGTTTTGGCAGCGTCATGCTGTGGGGATGCTTTTCAGCAGCAGGTACTGGGCGACTAGTCAGGATTGAGGGAAAGATGAACAGAGCAAAGTACAGAAAGATTATTGATGAAAACCTGCTTCAGTGTGCTCAGGACCTCAGGCTGGGGTGAAGGTTCACCTCCCACAAGGACAATTACTGTAAGCACACAGCCAAGACAATGCAGGAGTGGCTTCGTGACAAGTCTATGCATGTCCTTGAGTGGCCCAGCCAGAGTCCGGACTTGAATCCAATCGAACATCTCTGGAGAGACCTGAAAATAGCTGTGCAGTGACACTCCCCATCCAACCTGACAGAGCTTGAGAGGATTTGCAGAAGAGAATGGGAGAAACTCCCCAAATTATGGTGTGCCAAGCTTGTAGCGTCATACCCAAGAAGACTTGAGGCTGTAATCGCTGCTAAAGGTGCTTCAACAAAGTACTGAGTAAAGGGTCTGAATACTTATGTAACTGTGATATTTATGTTTTTTTTTTTTTTTTTATACATTTGCAAAAATTTCTAAAAACATGTTTTTTCTTTGTCATTATGGAGTATTGTGTGTAAATTGACGAGGGATAAAAACAATTTAATCAATTTTATAATAAGGCTGTAACGTAACAAAATGTGGAAAAAGTCAAGGGGTCTGAATACTTTCCGAATGCACTGTATCTAACCTTGTAGTTCCTCTCTTTCTCAAACTGTTCCTCAAATTGTTTGATCTTCTTCTTGAGGTTCTGAAGCTTTTTGGTGAGCTGGTGGGGGACTGAGTCGTTCCTCACAGCACTCTCTTTGGAAGTGAAGGAGGCACGGTGAGGCCTAGATGAGACAAGTGAGTGAGAGTGTGAGAGGCGGTGACCATGCACCTGAAGCCTCAATGCAAAATCCTGGCTTGCAAACACGGTTTATAAGATCGAATAACTAAACAGGAAAACATCAAAGTCGCCCATCATGTCTATAGAAATAACCATTCCTGATGAGTGAGCCAGTGTGTTCTCACCTCCCCAGGGCCTGGTGGGCTTTAGTAGGCGAGGTTGCGTCGGGGTGCTGCAGGAAGTGTTGGCTGTGGCCAAAGTCCAGGAAGCGACGGGCCATGAGGGGATGGGAGTCCTCCTCGTGGGGCAGGGGCACCATGCGCCCGGCCAGGGGGGACAGCTGGGCCTCACCAGAGTCACTCTCATCCTGCCATGACTTGAAGGCTGGCACGGGGTCTGGGTGGGACAAAAAGAAACGCACAGATGAGTCTCAGTGTGTAACAAGGGTCATCTACAGCACTGCAGTTCAAGGACCTACTGAGACAGGACACCAACACATTGGTGTCCTAGTCTCCTCCTGTAAAGTGAACTAAAATCAATCACTGCCATTTTTGTTGAGTGCTCAAACTCCTTTCTGCCTCTAATAAGTCCTTTGTCTTTTAGCACCCCTCCTTTCCTTTGGTTGCTGAAGGGCTAAGAGTCACCTGAACTATTGATAAAGTATATTTTGGAGCCTATTCCTCTCTGGTGGAGCTGTGGCACTAAAGACATGTGTAGTTGTCTAGGATGTGTGGGCATGTCTGTGCCGAAGCGTGCAGATGAATCGAGTGACAGTCAACGAGAATCATCATGGGCTGCAGAGCAACTCTGCTGTCCTCAGAACTGGGTCATTATAAATGATTAGCCGAGGCTACTATGTGTTGAATCTAGGTTGCACAACGCTAGAATAATATGAAAATAGGCCTAGGACAACTACACATGGTTCTTTCCTCAGCTTTCTTTAGACCTCTCATTAGATTTTTCCATCTTGGTATTGTTTGCTCAATTTCACACTTTGTGGCCTGAAATAAATACTGTACAAAAATATCAACGCATCATGCAACAATTTCTAAGCTTTTACTGAGTTACAGTTCATAAGGAAATCAGTCAACTGAAATAAATTCATTAGGCCCTAATCAATGGATTTCACATGAGAATACAGATATGATATCTGTTGGTCACAGATACCTTAAAAAAAGGAAGGGGCCGTGGATCAGAAAACCAGTCAGTATCTGGTGTGACCATTTGCCTCATGCAGCGCGACACATCTCCTTCGCATAAAGTTGATCAGGCTGTTGATTGTAGCCTGTGAAATGTTGTCCCACTTCTCTTCGATGGCTGTGCGAAGTTGCTGGATCTTGGCAGGAACTGGAACAAGCTGTTGTACACAGCGATCCAGATCATCCCAAACTTGCTCAATGGGTGACATGTCTGGTGAGTATGTAGGCCATGGAAAACTGGGAAATGTTCAGCTTCCAGGAATTGTGTACAGATCCTTGCGATATGGGGCTGTGCATTATCATGCTAAAACATAAGGTGATGGCAGCGAATGAAATGCACGACAATGGGCCTCAGGTTCACGTGATGGTATCTTTGTGCATTCAAGTTGCCATTTATAAAATGCAAGTGTCCATTGTCCGTAGCTTATGCCTGCCCATACCATAACCCTACCGCCACCATGTGGCACTCTGTTCACAACAGCAAACCGCTCGCCCACACAACACCATACACGTGGTCTGCAGTCGTGAGGCTGGTTGGACATCCTGACAAATTCTTGAAAACAAGGTTGGATGCACTTTAAGGTAGAGAAATTAAAATTCCATTCTCTGTAAACAGCTCTGGTGGACATTCCTGCAATCAGCATGCCAATCGCACGCACCCTCAAATTTTAACATCTGTGGCATTGTGTTGTGTGAAAAAACTGCATATTTTAGAGTGGCCTTTTATGGTTCCCAGCACAAAGTGCACCTGTGTAACAATCATGCTGTGGCCTCCATCATTCTTAAATGGAAGAAGCTTGGAATCACCAAGACTCTTCCTAGAGCTGTCCGCCTGGCCAAACTGAGCAATCGGGGGAGGGAGGTGACCAAGAACGCGACAGAGCTCCAGAGTTCCTCTGTGGAGATGGGAGAACCTTCCAGAAGGACAACCAACTCTGCAGCACTCCACCAAATCAGCCACTCCTGATGGAAGCCACTCCTCAGTAAAAGGCACATGACAGCCCGCTTTGAGTTTGCCAAAAGGCACCTAAAGGACTCTGACCATGAAAAACAAGATTCTCGGGTCTGATGAAACAAAGATTGAACTCTTTGGCCTAAATGCAAAGTGTCACATCTGGAGGAAACCTGGCACCATCCCTATGGTGAAGCATGGTGGTGGCAGCATCATGCTGTGGGGATGCTTTTCAGAGGCAGAGACTGGGAGACTAGTGCAGAGAGAGATCCTTGATGAAAACATGCTCCCGAGCGCTCAGGACCTCAGACTGTGGCGAAGGTTCACCTTCCAACAGGACAACAACCCTAAGCACACAGCCAAGACAACGCAGGAGTGGCTTTGGGACAAATCTATGTATGTCCTTGAGTGGCCTAGCCAGAGCCCGGACTTGAACCCGTTCGAACATCTCTGGAGACCTGAAAATAGCTGTGCAGCAACGCTCCTCATCCAACCTGATCAAGCTTGAGAGGATCTGCAGAGAAGAATGGGAGAAACTCCCCAAATACAGGTGTGCCAAGCTTGTAGCTTCATACCCAAGAAGACTCGAGGCTGTAATCACTGCCAAAGGTGCGTCAACAAAGTACTGAGTGAAGGGTCTGAATACTTGTGGTATTTCAGTTTTTAGCAACAAAAAAACCCAACCTGTTTTTGCTGTGTCATTATGGGGTATTGTGTGTAGATGGAGGTAAAAAAAAACTATAATACATTTTAGAGTCGTAACAAAATGTGGAAAAAGTAAAGGGGTCTGCCGTTGACTCTTCTCTATGACTCTTAGATACTGAGGAGTAACCATTAGGAGAGGTGTGAGAATGAACTTGCTGAGTGAGCCCTAAGCTGGTCGCCCAGAAGAGACAAGAGAGAGCGAGAGAGGTGAAGGACAAAGAACTCTGGATTAGGCTCACTGACAGGGACCCAGTCCAACAAGGCCTAGGATGATGAGGGAGGAAGTATGGATGGATGGAGAGCTCCTACTTACCATGACCTCTCCCCTGCAGGTGCATACATGTGAAGTCTATGAGGGGGAGATGGTTTGGGGATGGTGCTAAGGGAGGAGGGAGAGAGAGATGGCAGAGAACACCGCGTGAGCTGACGTTTCAGGCAACCAGCTTGAGCAAGCATTCTAAGGTGCTTTCATACCTAGCTAGCACAATACATAATCACTTGCATCCATGTTTACTTGGATATGCATTTTGGTTGGTCTCCGCTGACTTTTTATTTTTAATTTTTATTTAACTAGGCAAGTCAGTTAAGAACAAATTCTTATTTTCAATGATGGCCTAGGAACAGTGGGTTAACTGCCTTGTTCAGGGACAGAACGACAGATTTTTACCATGTCAGCTCGGGGATTCGATCTAGCAACCTTTCGGTTACTGGCCCAATGCTCTAACCACTAGGCTACCTGCCTCCCCCACTTCACTCCATCACTATCCTAACTGTCCCTTAGGGAACATTGTGTATTAAACACACAACAACCATGGTGAGAAAGTTACCTTCCCACTGGCTGTGGAGGTGCTGGGCGCTGGGGCAGCTGGCGTCTGTGTTGGCATTCTGGTCACACTCACACACAGAGACCTGGATGGAGAGACAGGGTTAAACAGTGTACAGTAGACCCTAGTCGTGAAGAAGGCATTGACATAGACACTTACACAGGCGATGAGATCAGCCTGGTCCATCTTCTCACAGGCTTGGTTTTCTTGCCTACAACAAGAGAGAGACACATGAATAATGGTCCATTTGAACTACAGAAAGGCACGTATGATGGTTGACCTCATTGGTGATGCAAATGTTTTAATTTGTTACTGTGGCTATTTTTGCCATTGACTATTGAACTCAATGCCTTATGCACAATGTATTAGAGTGACCGTTGATCAGCTGACAATAACCGAGGACTACCGTCATGGACAGGCGTGTGTGTGTCTGTATGCTTGCTTTATGTTGAGTGGAGGAAGGATCACACTGTATCCAACTGCTTAGAATAGACAGTGACGAGTCGAGTGTCCTCCACTCCGCAGCACAAGACAGACAACATGACAGTCTCATGTCTGTCTATTTACAGTAGAACGTCTCCCTCCAGTCTATTCACAGCGGATGGCTCACATCACATCAGTCTTTTCAAAACCTTCTTAGGGCTGTTTGTTTTCTACGTAATAACTAAACAAAACACTCATACAAATCCCCAAAATCCAGATTAGCATACAACTTGTTTGATTGAATGCCAGCCATCAGCCTTCTCTGGGAAGGCAGGAAGTAAAGTAGACAGCAAAGCCTTGGTGTTTTAAGCCGTTGAGGTAATTGTGGATTTTAGCAATACAATTAAATGCTTCAAAGCCAACCTGGCCGTGTTGATATTGTTCTCTGTGTCTACGAGAGCCTCGGCGTGGTCCAGGTTCAATCCAGAACTCTCCTCCAGGGCACCGTTATGGGAGTCACAATCCTGGGAGAAAACAAAAACAATGTCTCGAGAATTAGACTTCATTTCTCACACACGCACACGCAGGCTCTCTGTCAAACAGAGGCACCATTAACAGCAAACTGTGAGGTTATATTGATGAGATGCTATAGCTTGAATTCCTGGAATGTGGCCTCCTTTCCTTTCTATTAAGTGGGTGAAGATGGCCCTGTATGTATAAATGTATAGAGAGGGGAGGAGTGTGTGGTCTGAACAGGTGTTGTGGTTATTCTTTGGGGGGGCAGGCAGACTATTTAAAGAGGGTGACCCAATCCATGGAGAGAGTCCCACATCTGGGCTGAGGAGCCCAGCCAGCAGCCATCTCTGTGGTGATGGTGGAGAGAGGGAGAAGTTGGGTAGACATCAGCGTAAACGAGCTGCCATTTTATCTAGGCCTCTATCCAAGGCCAGTAGCCAGGAGAGCTAAAATGGTGCCCAGGAACACTGATGGACCAATGACTGCCATTTCAGAAGACGACGAGTCATCTACAAAGATTTCTTCAGATGTCTCCCCCCAAATCCAGGACATCATCTTATGCTATACAGGCGAAATCTGATTCTGTGTAGGATATCTAAAGTGCATCGAATTGGCAGTTCTATAGTGTGTGTGATGGTGATTGTCAGGCAGGACTGGCTGTGCTTGGCAAGAACAGAACAGTATATGTATCTGACAAACCTCATCTCCCAGCACCCCAGTCCTCCCAGGAGAATTACATATTTGTTATGGGCTACACAAAAGGCCATGCTTATAGCAACAAGCATCAACCTTGTAATGAATTGATAGCGACAGGGCTCAGTATGGTAAATATTCTGCTGACAGCCAGAGCATGTGGAGTTGTTTGTCTGCGGTGTGTGTGTTTGAGTGACTGACTCCACAGTATGACTGACCTGTTGGGCCTCAGGGCTGCGCTCTGTCTCTGGGGCTGACAGGGGACTGCTTGTGGGGCCCTCTTCACTCTCACACAGGCCCTCGTATGGCCCCGGCCCTGGCCTCTCACTGGGGCCCGCCCTGTGGGAACCAAAGTCATTAGCCATAATAAGCCCCATGGAGCAACAATCAGCATTGCTGGCTGTCAGCTGTGGTAACACAACCTTTCTGGAGGTGCCTACCACCCAGTTCTGTCCAGAATGTACAGTATGGGTGAACAGGGTGACAGAGGAATGCATGTTAGAGTGAATGGCTAAGTGTGCATGCTTTGATACATGTCATTCTGTACGTGTCGAAATAGTTGCATCATGTATGTTGACATTTTATTTATTTAACTAGGCAAGTCAGTTAAGAACAAATTCTTATTTACATTAACTGCCTACCCTGGCCAAACCCGGATGAGCCAATTGTGCGGCGCCCCTATGGGACTCCCAATCATGGCCGGATGTGATACAGCCTGGATTCATACCAGGGACTTTTGTGACGTCTCATGCACTGAGATGCAGTGCCTTAAACCGCTGACCCACTCGGGAGCCCAATGTGCATTTGTATGTGTGTGAAGTGCAATATATTATGAGTAAGTGTAAGTGTGTGTGTGTTCACTGATCACACTTGGCTCTCATAGATCTCATTGTCGATAGAGCTCTTGAGGTAAGAGAAGTGCTGTCCCACTGCAGCATGGATGGTCCTCTTTATAATGCTGCAGAAACACCACAAGCCTAAAGTATTCACTTCTGTTGCCACAGTACTAACCCTCTGAATCCATCTAATTAGGAGCATGAAAAGCTGAGTTGAACCCTCCACGACCCATTTCCGGATCTCTGGCAGGTATAATAAAGTTAACCAGGGACAAGTCCTGTGATATATAATACAGCACTACATTAACTAAGTACCAAACTCCCTGCTCATTAAGCTGTACTGAACTCTGCTGTATTCCTGACTTCAGAAGTGTGCATAGATGGATAAAGGGTTAGCTTTAGCATAGCCATCTACGAAGGGGCCAGTGGTTGGTCAAGCCCAAGCACCCCCTGGCAAGAACCCAATCCAAGACTGCATAGAGTCCTGGTCACCATTTAGTGGTAGAGTTAAGCCCAATAGATTGGCTGTGCCCAGCTCTGCAACAAACCCTTATCTGTTTTCAGAGGACATTTTGTTTACGTACAGTGCACTTGGAAAGTATTCAAACCCTTTTGTTACCTTACAGCCTAATTCTAAAATATATTATAGTTTTTCCCCTCAATCTACACACAATACCCCATAATGACAAAGAAAAAAGCAGTTCTTTAGAAATGTTTGCAAAAGTTAAAGACAACCCATTAACCCATTAAAAAAAGACATAACCCATTTAAGACATAACCCATTAAATAAGACATAACCCATTAAATAAGACATAACCCATTAAATAAGACATAACCCATTAAATAAGACATAACCCATTAAATAAGACATAACCCATTAAATAAGACATAACCCATTTACAGAGTACAGAGTACATTTACAGAGTACATTTACAGAGTACAGAGTACTCTGTTGAAGCACCTTTGGCAGTGATTACAGCCTCAAGTCTTCTTGGGTGTGATGCTACAAGCTTGGCACACCTGTATTTGGGGGTGTTTCTCCCATTCTTCTCTACAGATCCTCTCAAGCCCTGTCAGGTTGGATGGGGAGCGTTGCTGCACGGCTATTTTCAGGTCTCTTCAGAGATGTTCGATCACGTTCAAGTCCGGGCTCTGGCTGGGCCACCTGCGTGTGCATGGTGTGAGTGTAGCTGTGCATGACGTGAGTGTGTGTGTGTGTGTAGCTGTTTAGCTGTGCGAGACGTGGGTGACGTGAGTGTGTGTGACGCGAGTGTAGGTGTGGGTGTGAGTGACGTGATTGTGCGTGTGAGTGCGAGTATGCGTGACGCGATTGGGCGTGTGGGTATGCGTGACGCGAGTGTGCGTGACGCGAGTGTGTAGTTGTGAGCGTGTGAGTAGCTGTGAGCGTGTGAGTAGCTGTGAGTGTGTGTGACGTGACTAGGTGTGCGCGTGGTGTGCGTGACGTGATTGTGTGTGACGTGATTGTGCGTGTGGGTGTGCGTGACGTGATTGTGCGTGTGAGCGATGTGATTGTGCGTGTGATTGTGCGTGACGTGATTGTGCATGTGGGTGTGCGTGACGTGATTGTGCGTGTGCGTGACGTGATTGTGCGTGTGCTTGACGTGAGTGTGCTTGACGTGGGTGAGCGTATGAGTGTGTGTGTGATTGTTCATGTGCTCCAGTGGAAACTGCAGTGAAGTAACCCATAGGTTACGGATTTATTTCACCTGGGTCCAACTCCACTGAGGGAGGGAAGTACATCCAGAGGACCAGGTATCAAGGCAGTTATCACACCTCTGTGGAGCGCTGCATGAGAGCGCTGCATGTCCTTTCCTTATGTCATTAATTTCACTCTCAATCGCCACTCCCAGAAGCACCAAGGATGGGCAGAGGGCAGGAAGGACGTGCGGACAGGACGTGCGGGCGGGTGGTCAGAGGCCTTTTTACTGTACATAGCAACCCCTTCCTGATGCCACACAAATACGGGGTCCATTCCAATGATGTGGGTAAATGTCAAACAGTACACCGCCTGCCTCTCTGCTCATCAGGCAGTGTTGGGGCAGCTGACAGGAAGAAGGGGCCGGGTTGATTCAGCAGTATGCGCCCTCTGGCTCATAAACAAAGTGTTGCATGCCAGGAATCTGTGCTTGCATAACATCCGCCACTGTTAGCGCCAGTGTCGGGTTGAGCCGGAGTTTCCCTTTTTGGGGGGCAACGAAAGGGGCACCCCAGGGGAAAAGACTCTAAAGTTTGATATTGACAGGGTGGGTCAACTCCTTAAGCATGCATTGCAGAAAAACAGGCAAAGGTTAACAGTAGAATGGTGTTACTATCCTGTCCTGACCTATCCTAGCCTGACCTATCCTAGCCTGACCTATCCTAGCCTATCCTTAGGCTAGATCTGTGAAACCACTGACAGTGGAGACTCTGACCCACCACAGAATATTAAAGGGGTTCACCATCTCCATTATCACTTTTCACAGCCAACAGGACCTCCATATGTCAATAGGATTCAGTGCTCTTTCTCTAGTGTTGAAAATATAACCCCTTGGCTCTCACTTCAGTCTCTGCCCAGCTGCTCAAATATATTCAATAACACCTTAATTATTAACACAAGAGTCACCTGTCACCCCCCCCCCCCCTTTTGTTTACTGAGAAAAAAAGCTGCACTCTGATTCCACACTGACTGTGCAGTAAGAGGCATAAACACTGAAGCCACAAGCTGTCAGAGACTAAACAGGCCAGACACTCAGTCGCCCACCACCGCACCGCACCTCCCCTTCTGACACGTTACGTACAAATTTCAGCACACCTAGACAATGATGCCTTCATTTGGACTTTGGCCAGCGAAGCAGCCAGTATGGCTCAAGAGAGAAAGAGAGAGTATAGTTGAGTATTGGTTTACTGAGTTCAGATGACATAACCAGCACCATTCCATCTCTCTGAATCCCAAGGTAGATCTTATTTTGCAGTCCGCAATGAGAGCGCTGTTGGACAGGGCCAGACACAGGCCAGAGCGCACAGCACTGAGAGATCTGTTTGTGCATCTCCCACTCTGAATCAGATGAGACTGCCTCTCATCAGTCCTGTTTCCCAGACTGTGGAGAAATCAGCATGTGTGACTAGATGGAACACAGGCCAAGGTTTTTGGAGTCAAAGACACAAAGCTTTACTAGCTTTAGAAAGGCCTGGAGCGCCTCATGCATTTGGCTAACGTAATGAGGTGAAATAAGCTCGCCAGCTTTGCCAAAGTGATTTGGGTAAGGAGGACGACTGCCATATCATCGGCCACATAGCTCTTTGACAAAGTAGATTGCTGACCTCCTGATCACAGGGAAAAGGGCTCCAAGTGGTAGGTCAGAACAATCTTCTTCCAAAATACAGGTAGCCTAGGCTTTGACTCTTAAACTCTTCCAGGAGCCAAATGCTAAAATAGTGATGTATGACAGCAGGTACTTCAAGAAAAGCACCCCCCCCACACACACTCTCCCAGGCTTGACCTTTCAGCTCGTAAACACCTCTTTTCCTTATGAAAACTAAACACGTCTGTCAATCGGACCTGCAACCTTGCTGTGGGGGTAGTAGTGGAGGTGTAGAATTAGTCCTCTGATTAACAAGTTCATCATTAACTACCTGTGCAAGACCTCTGTGACATCATGGGGCTGTATTAATCTATCATACACTACAAATCTCAAAACTGTATGTGACAATACACACACGCTGTCACAATCCTCCTCCCCCTCATCCTTCCCACCGGGACTTTACCTGTGCAGCAGAATTTCACACGCCATTTTCACTGGTTCTTGGTTCTGCTTGGTTAGTCGAGTAGTTTTTTTGTGGGTTATCTGGACTGAGCCTTTATTGGTGATAAATTCTGTATGAGCAACTCAAAGAGCAAACCCTGACTATCTGGATACATATTGTGGAGCTTGTCCTTGGCTGGCTGGCTGGCTGCATAGTGTTGGGTTCAGCTGCAGTAAACAATCCAAAACCCTGCTCAAATACAGGGCTGCCTGACACAACCAGGGAACCTGACCCGCTGGCCAATTACCTGGCCTGAGGGGGGCGGGCTTCCCCAACCGACACCCAGTAAACACATAATACAACACAGCAGCCCCCCAAATCACTAAACACACACAAGTACACCCATCACCCTGGCTTTTATATAACGTGCACATTACCCCATGTCCGCTTGGCACCCATATCCTATTTAATCATATCCCACTGGCAGGGCTGGCCCACTTATAGCTTCTGACTGGAGCTCAGCTAGGGGGACAGGATGGCCACACCCAGGCTCTCTTTAGCAATTACCTCATCTGTTTGTCTCGGGAGTGATAAGGAACAAACACACAGAGATACACTCTCCATACATCCTGAGCCAGGTCACCGGCCCGCCTGAACTAACCATGATGGAATCAGTTCAGAGTTCAATGTGTTCTGACAATGCTTCATCATTTTCCACTTGCAGCAAAAGGGTCAGGTTTGTTGTTGTTAACATATGTTATATTTGTTATGTAGGTGGTGTGGATACTATATTCCAAGCCAGGTAGTGCATATCAGAGCCATATATTCTAAACATACGGCTCTGATGCCTATAGCCTTGACATAATCAGGTAGTGAGACAAGGTAAGCTGGGAAAGGACGGTAGTAGGAAGTAACTAAGAGGTGAAGGGGGTGGGATGTACCTGGACATGATGCCCGCAGAGGAACAGCAGTGGACATAAATGATCAGCTACTTAAAAAAACCCAGGAGCAGACCAACACCAGGAGCAGACCAACACCAGGAGCAGACCAACACCAGGAGCAGACCAACACCAGGAGCAGACCAACACCAGGAGCAGACCAACACCAGGAGTGGGTATATGGAATACATTCAGTAGGAGGAACTTGTTTTGATGGGCCCAGGCCACGAGTGGAGCAGGAGTCCACCTTTGGGGTGCTGCTAACCATGTAAACACCTCTCAATGAGTCTACGATGAGTTACTCATCTGTCCTCATGAAAGAGACAGCAAGTGCTCTGTTGACACAGATAAGAACGGCAGGTTTCTGTGGCATGCAGTGGCCTCGGAGCCCTCATAAATAATGTCCACAGGGTCCTCAGGACAGGTCTGGCTGGAGAAAGTAGACCATGAGGAGGAGTTTGGCCCAGGGGCTGTTGATCCTCTGGCTTGGACACTGCCCAAGTCTCAAATGACACTATTATGGGCCCTGGTCAAAAGTGGTGGACAATGTAGGTAATAGGGTGCCATTTCAGATGCAACCACTGGCTTTACAAGCGAGTGGTGTTGGTGTCGTGAAGGAAGGCATGCAGGCAGGCACTGAGTTGGAGAGGTGGAAAGGGTGAGGGAGGTCTGTGACCCTACCACCTCACGCAGACAGTCACTATGGTGCAAACAGCTGTTCCCACATTCCCCTGTCTCGCACCTCAGCCAACAGCATGTCTCAAGAACGCTGTTCCTCATTACCAGAGTTTATTTCTGTGCCCCATAAAAAAAAAATGGAACAGGGAACGGATAGTGGACGGTCCAATGGGCTTATATTTAGATTTGATGGGAGCTGTCGCTGAGATGTTGTCAGGGCACAATGGGGACAAGCTTAATGTCTGTCAGGGCTCGGCACAAACAAGTCAGCAAAGCCTGCAGTTTTTCCCTCCATGACTGAACGACATCTGACATGATCGGTCAAGTTTTACTGTTGATCCATGACCACCATCATAAGCAAAACTTGCCTATCAAGACATTTAAGACAACATTCTTCTTGTTGAGGATGGTGGTCAATTGTCTTGAATAAAAATATGAAAAATGTGGTTAAGACTATGTAATTGCAATTGCATTGCAGTGTTAGAGGAGTCACTTCAGACCCGGGTTTGATCCTGTATCACAACCGGCCGTAATCGGGAGTTTCATAGGGTGGCGCACAATTGGCCCAGCGTCGTGCGGGTTAGGGGAGGGTTTGGCCGGGGGGACTTTACAAGTAGCCCGTCACTGTAAATAAAAGTTTTTTCTTAACGGACTTGCCTAGTTAAATAACGAGGTAAAAAAATTGCAATGCTTGCCCCAACTCCACCATTCCATCTAGCGTCTTCAGAAGGTATTCACACCATGACTTTTCCTGCATTTTGTTGTGTTACAGCCTGAACTTCAAATTGATTACACTAGACACTGGGAGATTAATTCATCTTTCAGCAGCACAATTACCTAAAACACAAGGCCAAATATACACTGGAGTTGCTTACCAAGAAGACAGTGAAAGTTCCTGACTGCATTTATTGTAGCTGGGGATTTTAACAAAGCAAATTTGAGAACAAGGCTACCAAAATTCTATCAGCTTATTGATTGCACGACAAGTAGGGTTAATACTCTCGACCACTGCTACTCTAACTTCCGCGATGCATACAAAGCCCTCGCCCACCCTCCCTTCGGAAAAGCCGACCAAGATGCCATCTTGCTCATTCTGTCTTAAAGGCAGAAACTCTAAATGGATGTACCAGTGACGAGAACCATTCAACGCTGATCTGACCAATCGGAAGCCACGCCATTTGGAGATGTTGTACTCACTGTGACTATTAAAACCTACCCTAACCAGAAACCGGATGGATGGCGGAATTCGAGCAAAACTGAAAGCGCGATCCACCGCATTTAACCATGGAAAGAGGTCTGGAAATATGGCTAAATATAAACAGTGTAGTTATTCCCTCGACAAGGCAATCAAACAAGCGAAATGCCAGTCCAGGGACAAGGTGGAGTAGCAATTCAACGGCCCAGACACGAGACGTATGTGGCAGGGTCAACAGGACTCTCTGTCGTCACTTTAATAACTACCTACATGTACATACTACCTCCAATAACCGGTGCCCCCGCACATTGACTATCGGTACCCCCCTATATATAGTCTCGCTATTGTCATTTTACTGCTGCTCTTCAATTGTTGCTTTTATCTCGTTTTTTATTTTTTAACTGCATTGTTGGTTAGGGGCTCGTAAGTAAGCATTTCACAGTAGGGTCTAAACCTGTTGTATTCGGCCCATGTGACTAATACAATTTGATTTGATTAATATAAATGAACCGGCCTGTCATTCCAGACCAGCCTGACATTTAGCTGCTGTATGGTGGCCCTGTGGTGGAGCTCTCAACAGCCCTGTTGGCGCTTCGCTCAGATCAAAGTCGGTGGAGGTGCACTGGAACTAAACAGAGAGAGGAGATCAGCACAAATACTTCCAAGGAAGAGGAATTTCTCTCAGAACTAGACGTCAGGACTTTTGAAAGGAGACACACATCCATTTAGCACTGTGGAGACTTGAGATCACAGCAGCTTTGACCTGGCAGAGACGCTGCTACCCCGGTTCTGGGAAAAGTCTGTTGTTTGGACTAGCACTATAATGCTCCATGCATTGAATGAGAAAAATGTGATAATGATCTAAGTCACTACTTTTCTCAGTGTATTGAAGCTTGGGGTCAGGAGCCCATGTGGGGTCACATGATTGAAAAATGGGATCACGATTCCAATTATGTAAGACTGCATCATGTGGGAGCTGAGCTGACCCTTTAACATTATGCTTTAAGAGCTCTTTATGGCTTCCCCCACCAGATTCAAGAACATAGCTGTGGTGAAGCAGGCAGCTGGACTGGAATGTGACACCACGCTCATATACAGCCTGAACATGTCCACACACACACACTGAAACATGAGGTGGGTGCATGTATACCAGGGAGGCTACAAGAGTACACGGAGGGGTCTATGTGTTTATACAGTGTAGATGTGTATAGTGTACAGATTAATCATAAGAGTTAGAGACACTTTTCTATTCTCAGTGTATTTATGGTCTGTAATTGTCCAGGTCCTTTGTCTACGATTGATATGTTTGTAATATATACACAAAGCCAAGTCATTATTTATCTGATCTTACCTTGAAGAGGGGGTGACCTGGGTGTTACTGTGTTGGGGGGATTCAGAGGCGGAAGGGGGGCCATCCTCGCCATCTTGGGGCAGCTCCTCAAACGCCTCTAATTTGTCATCGTCCAGGAGTTCTGTGATCTGCAGGAGAGAGAAGGGTAGGGGGACATTTTAGACAGAGGCACTCCAACAGATGGCATCTTATTGAAGTAGGTGAGAAGGTTTAAGTATCATCATACATAACACCTCTGACGGAGCTGTACCACAACAAACTTTCAGCCAGACATTATGCAGGTTACAGGGGGCTGGGAAATATGGCCAAAATATAATTTCACAATATTTTTCTCATTTCTGATGGCAATGTTTTCCACTAGTGATGGCTGTTGGCTATACAGCCGACTACAGCATAATGTTCAGCCAAGTACTTCCCCACTTAAATTAACTAAAGTCAGCCGAACCCTCTCCAGGTAGAATGAATGATATGTATCTTCTAGTGATCTATTGATAGGACAAAGTGAGCAGTGACAGGGAAACCCTGCTGGTTTGACAGTCTGCTGTCGGTGCCGATTCTCGGTACCTCGAGTGTGTGCGCTGTGGTTGCAGTCTAATTTCTACACGGCGGGAGAGAGCATGAATTTGCTTTCACCATTCAGAATGTTTTATACTCAACCAAAATAAGACAAATCTACTTTTTATTTAGCGGTATCAAAATATTGTTAGACGGTATTGTAAAAATCCATACTGGTACCTACCCCATTATTGACCTCCTAATGAATCAATATGCAATTTGCACCACTATCAACAAATAACATACATATAGACAGGCTGCAAACAAAGCATCTCCCATACAGGGCCGGTCATGTGGGCTCCAATGTTTTCTGTGTACAGTTCACAACATAGAACGACTAGAAACACAAAGCGAACATCTGTTACCAATTAGTGATTGCTGCTGTACATTTTCAGCCAGGCTTGGCTGTTTAGTGATTGCTGCTGTACATTTTCAGCCAGGCTTGGCTGTTTAGTGATTGCTGCTGTACATTTTCAGCCAGGCTTGGCTGTTTAGTGATTGCTGCTGTACATTTTCAGCCAGGCTTGGCTGTTTAGTGATTGCTGCTGTACATTTTCAGCCAGGCTTGGCTGTTCCTTAAATAGGTCCTGACTGACTCGGTGAGGTTGACATCTCTTGAAATGTACCTAGATAATGACACTGCAGTCGGTGCAGTGAGTGTAGAGCCTGCTGCTAATATGGGCAGTACATTACATTGTACAATATGTTCCATAAAGATACTATAGATCATACCACTCACCACCTTAGGGCACGGAACAATTTACAGCTATATTTAATCTCATTGCAAGGAGAGAGACTTGTTGGGGTAACCTAACTGAGAATAGGAATTACTAATAGACATGTCTTTGCATCTATGTCTGTGTTTACACAGACAGTAAAATTCAGATATTTTGCAAATAATTGGTATTTTGACCAATCAAATTAAAGGGCAAGGCCTGGCCAGACTGATCCGTGGAGAATTGATACATTCTGGTCCGTGGTCTGTGTGGCGTTTTAAATGCTTGAATGTGTGGGTAAATTGGCTAAACGGATTGTTACGTATCCATCAGCCCATCAAAAGTTCAACTCATCAGAACTTTTGGTGCCTTCAAGACAACTGGTAACTCGGAGGGAAAAAAACTAGGTCAAATCATGACGTCAGTGATCTTCAGGTCAGAAAGTCTGAGGTCTAGAAAGATGTCTGCGTTTCTGACATGGAAAGTTGGATGACTGTTCAAAAATAATTGACCCTGTCGGAGTTAGTTCTCCCCCCAGAGTTGCCAGTTGTTTTGAACGCAGCATTTTTGTCTGTGAAAATGGATGAACATTTTATGGATATAGTCACGTCATCCCTGATGACCGTCAACATTCCACTCCCATTGACAAACTATTGGAAATTAAAATATTGATCAAAATCAATGGTCCAGTCTGGCCTCGCCCTTAAATCAGCTGATACTGTTACATAATATGAACGCATTACTGCCTCCTTACTCATTTAGCAGATAGATGGACGCCATTGACTACCCTATCACTTAATATTTTGGATGAAAAATTACATGTCCATATTTTGAGAAAACAATCAACAGAAATTGAGCAAAATTAAGAATTTATACATCTGATTTTGACGGGAAATTGTTTTAGGTCATTCTCAATGTTTAATTCTCAGTGTCCACACCGGGCAGTTTATGAACTGCATTCCCCCAATGACGGGGAATGTTCAATGGTCTCTCTGTAGTGGGCATTTCCAGCTGTCAGTGCTGTCAGGACCTGGTGTTGTAAAATGTGAAGGTTACTTTGACTCCCCATCCATCCACTAGAGACCTTTTTAGGTGTTTGAGCGCTTTCTCTATTAAGATCTTTTGTTGTCTCCCCCGTCAGCATATTTAAATGCGCAATGTTCTGGTCTTTGTTGAGGTGGATAAACAGGTTTAATCAGGTGGAACAGTGAGAATTCTCGCCCCTCTGGGCCCGGTTTGTTTTTCTGCTGCTACACTACAGCCAACGGCTAGACACCGCTGCCATGAAAACACAAGCATGAGTCATAACCATCTGCATACACGATGAGGGAGGAGGCCCTGAAATCCAATCAGAGGTGTCAGATAGCTGTTACCTTGACAATGCAGCTGTGACACGGCAGCAGATCACAGTTGGCATGGAGGTAGGGAGGGGGAGAGATGTCGAGACACCGAGTATGGTTTCTGAGATATCTCAGAATAGTAGGGGAATGCTCGGTCTTCTAGACTGCAGTCAACCAATTATTGGCAAAATATCAGAATTGTACTGCCTCTGTAAACACAGATGCAAACTGAATATCTATTAGTCACTCCCAATCTGTTAGACCGACTCAGTGGGGTAACCTCTCTCCTTGCAATGAGATTAAACATGGTGCGTGGAACAATTTGTAGCTAAGGTGGTGAATGGTGTGATTTATAGTATCTTTAGATCTTTATGGAACATCTTGTACAATGTAATGTACCTCGTTACAAACTTCACCCGCTTGTCCATTTCAGCAAACAGGCAGTACCTGCTCTATATAAGCAAGGTAAAGCTGAAGTTGCCAACGAATTGGCCAATGCACCCTGTGTTGTGCGCTTACTACCAATGGATGGACCTCCAGGGCTACTTTACAGTGACAGTCATATCACATTACCCCGGACTGGGAAATGACACGCCCCTTTACAGTGCCTTCAGAAAGTACTCACACCCCTTGACTTTTTCCACATTTAATTATGTTACAGTGGGATTCAATTCATTTTTTTGTCAACAATCTACACATCTATACTCATGCTAGAAACAAAAGGTATCTGTACCAAATATTAAGTTTGGCTTTTCTGATGAATCAAATACTTATGTCATGCAATAAA